>NC_048898.1:25172400-25448503 GCF_011077185.1 Oxyura jamaicensis | reverse complement strand
GGGGCCCTGTGCGGCGGGGCCCGGCGCCGCCGCGGTCCTAGCGCTGCCGCTGTGGCGCTGCTTCGGGCCCCGGGGCCGCCGCCGCCGGCCCGCCCCTTCCCCGCTCCCTGACGGGGCGGCCCGGCCCGGCCCCGCCCGCGGGGAGCTGAGGCGGCGGGGTTGGAAGGTGTTGCCGCCGCCCCGTGTCGCCCCGTGTCGCCCCACGCGTGTTCCCGCTGCTGTGTGCCCCCCCTCATGGATGCCTGTCGCTGGCACGCCAAGCTCTTAGGGCCACCCCGGGTCCCCAAGCACAGCCCCGGCTTCACCCCTCAAAGGTGTTGACACCAAGTCAACTGAGGTTTTTGAGCGGTGTCCCCGCAGGTTTTGAGGGGATCCCCGGCCGCAAGCTGCCCCCCCGACATCAGGGGATCCCCGGCTGCAAGCATGGCCCTGGTGCCCCCCGACACCACGTCCAGCCATGTAGGGAGCGATAATTGGCACCTGCGGTGTCACGGGGACCTGAGTCACCAGGAGAGGACTAAGCCCAGAGAGCAGTGTGTGCAGCGAAGTCCCTCAGGCTCCCCAGTGCTGGGCTGCTTTCGGGAAGCACAGCTGCAGCATTTCGGCCGTCACACGTGCCTCGTGGGGCATGTGCCAGGGCTGGGCCGGGCTGTGTGACCACATGCCAGCAGCGCCATGCGCCCACCTCGGTCCTGCCCGGCTGCTTGAGGTGACGGCACCTTGTCTGAGCGGGGATTTCGGTCACACGATTCATCCCGTCACCGCAGCTGGCTGAGTGCCCCCAGCGCCACCCGAAACACGACGGCTGGGTGCTGGGGATGCCGGCACTGAGAGCCAGCCACGTTTCGGGGTGCCTGGAGAGGAGGAGAGGTACGGGGCAGAGCCGGCTGTGCCAGGAGCGCAGCGGGATGGGACACGCTGCTCGGCACCGCAGGCAGCGGCACGTCCATGAGAGGCAGGGCGGGATTTCTGCTGGAAGACAAGGAGCCGAGACGGGCAGGGTGGGCATGGGAGCCAGGGCTGTGCCGGAGATACAGGCAGGCTGGCCAAGGGCTCCGGATGTACTTCACTTTATTCACTCCGCTAAGTAGCTGAGGTGAGACATGGTTTCAGGTCACACGCCTGATGTCTGCATCCTCAGTTACCTTCCGCATCTCTTGGTCCTCCATGTACACCCGTACACAGCCCTTCGGGGATCTCGTAACGCCCCGTTCGGATCAGGGCTGAGCAGCGTCCTGCTGTTTGCCATGTGACAACGCCAGGTCTGAAGCCAGAACAATCATCATTTTGATACGCTTCCCTATCAGCTTAGCTCCAAAATTATTATTAAGTTACATGCACAGAGAAAAGCAGTCAGAGTTGTAATTCTCTCAGAACAGCTTTGTGCTGGAATTGTTCAAGCAGCTCCTGTGCATCTGGCCAGGCCGGGGGGTGCCCCCCCGAAACAGGGTGGGTCTGTGCAGCTCTGAGCCCCAGTGACAGCCCCAGTGCCCTGCCCGGGGGCACTGCCCCAGCCCCTCCGTGTTCTGTTTCTTCTAAATTTCTTTGGGTTCTCAGCCATCAACAGCAGCAGGATGCGAATTGGCCTGGCTGTCCTCATGCTCTGCTGCTCGCACCTGTAGCAGCCCCAAACCACAGCTCCCACGTGGATACAGGCCTGTGCAGATGGGTCCTTGGTGGGACTTGGACACCCGGCACGGGGACAGTCCTCGTACCGTGCTGTCTGTATGGACACGGCCCTGACTGTCCTGCCTGCGGCTGCAATGTTCCCTGGGGAGTGGGGCAGGGAGACGGCAGCACTGCCACAGGGAGGGCCTGAGGAGAGGCCAGGTGCCAGGTTTCCAAGGGAATAGACCCAGGAGAAATGGGGTTTCCAGGGGATATGGGCTGGGTTACACGCAG
This sequence comes from Oxyura jamaicensis, assembly GCF_011077185.1. NCBI lineage: Eukaryota > Metazoa > Chordata > Aves > Anseriformes > Anatidae > Oxyura > Oxyura jamaicensis. The sequence continues at coordinate 25,446,601 of NC_048898.1, read as the reverse complement.
GGGCATTTCCATGGAAATTTCCCCTGCCAGCATAGTTCCCCTCTCTGCTCCCACTGTGAAAGGGAAGGACGGGACAAAAACCAGAGCGGTGAACGAGGAGGTTTTGCAATATCCCTGGCTCCACACACCCAGCGACCGCAGCCCGGCACCCCCATCCACGTTAGCTGAAATGCAGCCAGCTGGGCCGGGCTCTCTTCATTTGCCTTCTTGTTTACGTTGTTTAACCTTTGAGCTAACCCCGAGGATTTCGTGTGAGGCTTCTCTCCGCAGGGCAGTGGTGGAGCTGCTTTGTCGGGCAGAAGCAGAGGGGCTGGCAGCGCAGCCGCGGATCTGCTCAGGGGAGCTGTGGCGAGCCGGGACGAGGTGCTGGCACAGCCCAGCTGCCCACGCCATAGGCAAAGCATCTCCCCCTTCCTCCTGTCCCCATCGTGGCTATGCCTGCCGAGCGAGGCTGCAGCATGTGAGGACTCCTTGCCCGAGCCCTCCCCAGGTGGAGGAGGCTGTAAATCACCCCTCGGACAGACTGCATGGGACGTGGAGGCAGTGGAAGGGTTGGGGGCCAGAACGGCTCTGGGTTTCGGTCTGCAAGGGCTCCTGGACGCACCTGTTCTCTCTCCTTTATGGCTAACGCCATCGTAATCCTTTTACAAAACTTCACCTGCAGTCTGCTGCTGCCCTTTTGGAAGGACGAACCTGTTTTCCAAGTGATAATTGCACTGCCCATCTGTCAAGGGCAGACATTTCTCACTGCTCGATAGCGGTACCAAGAGAGTGGAAAAAAAATGGCTTGGAGGGCTAGCGCATCTCTCTCTTTCTTTTTCTTTTTCTTTTTTTTTTTTGTTTGGTGGTGGTGTTACCACAGTGTGTGTGGTCACAGACTACGGCTGGACTGGAGCAGCTGGAGGCAAAGCAGATTTCTGGCGGATCTGGAGTGACCGCTAATGGCTCGATCTCACGACTGGACGCGGGGACTCCCCGCACCACCGCCTCACCAGGGCAAGGCAGCAGGAAGCCCCGATCTGTGCTAAGAACCACGGTGGTGAAGAACAACATTTTCTTTTTTAGCACTTTGTTTCCCACTCCAATTCCAGTCTTTTCACTTCCAAATCCATTTTTTTCATTTGCAACCTGTTTTGCCAAATAACCTGCCCTTGCACGTAAAGGTTATCGGCATCACTGCTTGTGGGCACCCAAGTGGCCCCAGCCCAAAAGTGAGTGCAGGTGGAGGGTGGTTCCTCAGCTGGGTGCCCAGGTGTGATTTCACCAGGGTACAGAATTTGGCCAGCATGGGGCAATGCACAGAGATCGGTGAAATCCTGGATTTCATTTTTTTTTTTTCCTGCTTCCTAGCCCATAAATTTTAAAGCAGCTCCAGAGCCAGTGCAGTGGTCCACTGAAGCACCAGCACTTCTCAGGATGCCTGGGACTCATCCAGCTCTTAGGCGCTCCCCAGCACTCCTTCTTTCCCCTTGACACTCCTTCCTTGGATGATTTATTTATGGGGAAGAAACCAGCATTACTGATCAAATATTTCCCTTGTTCACAGAGAAAGGGGGAAGGCCAGAGGCAAGAAGAGGCTTGAGGAGATGTTTAACGACAAAGGATCTCTCCGTCTTCCAGTCAGGCTATTTTTCCCCACTTTTTCAAAGCACAAATCAGACACCAGTCTTCATTTGGAAGATGAAAGCAGAAGGGGAGGAATCTTGCTGTTTTCGTTTCCTGCATGCTACCTGTCTGATTTGTCTCAGGCTTGTAGGCAAGACCTTTGCTGACCGATCCAGGAAGTTTTGCAGGCAGCACCTTAACGAAGTGTGAGTACCCTGCTCCTGAGCAGACCAGCCCGTGGTGAGGGGCAGTGTCACCAGAACTGGCTGCGGGCTGTCCCGGCAGGTTCTTGCCTGCCACCTGCCCTTGCTGCCTGTTTGCCCTGGTGCCCAGGAGACATCAGATGGAAACGGGATGGGATGTGACTTAGGGGCACCGCCAGAGGCTGGGGCACAGGTGGCTGGAGCCAAAGGGAGGGGATGCATGGGAGCAGCTCCACCCGATGGAGTCCTTTGTCACGAAGCCATTGTAACACCGGCGTTTCACTCCCCCAGCTGCTCCCCAAACTTAAACAAGTTTGCTCTCCCTCCCCGATCTGCCAGCTTTCCTCCCTTGCCACCACGCTGACCTCAAGCCATTGTGGGAGCAAGCTCCTTTTCAAGACGTGACAGGTAATTCATTCTCCATCATGACTCATTCCCAGGCTTTCTGGAGAATGGAGAAAAATCACCCCCGTCTTCCTGACGTGACAGCGGGTGGCTCGCAGGCGGCAAAGTAATGCAAAGGGGTGTCCCTGCGGTGCGGTGCGGTGTGCTGGCAGGAGCCCCGGCGTGTACGGGCAGCTCTTCTCTGCCAGTTTTGTCCTTGAGTGGCTCTAAAGCATCTCCATGATCTCCTCTGAGAGCCACCTCAAACTCTGCCTCAAGTTCTTGCCTGCTGCCCTTACACAGGCGGGAGCTGCGATCTCTCTCTATTTTCACCCAGCCTACTAACAGCCCTTCCCACGCCTGCGGGGCGAAGGACAGGGGCTGCCCCAGGGGATTCAGCAGCAACTTAAGGATGCAGTTCTGCTCATCTTCAGTTGCTTGGCATCGTGACATTCACATACAAATGGACAGGCCCCGCTGCTGCTACTTAGTCATACGGGGAGGGTGGAAGTGGAGGGGATCTGCTGGTCACCCAGCCCAATTCCTGCTGTTCTGGGCAGCCACGCCACGTAACCCCCTCCCCACATGTCCCAGGCTCCCAGTGGTCACAACCAGCTGATACCCAGTTGTTCCTGTACCAACACTCCTGCACTTTAATTTCTTTTCTTCCTCTCTGTTATTTCCCTGCTGCTTGCCCTTCCCCTTCCTCTTCCCACCTTCTGTACCAGAGGATGGGCACCGCACCTTCCTCATGGCTCATCATTGTACCCACTCTGTGGAAGTGAAAAATGGCTTGTTGCAAAGAAAAAAAAAACAAACAAACAAAAACCAAAAAACAGTGAGAATGGTTTATTAAACCTTAACCTTTTTTGCATCGTCTCCATGCTCTCCTGGGCAGGTGAGCACAGCCAAGCCTGGGGCCAAGGCTGGCGTGGAAAGGTTCCTATTTTCCCCGTGTTTCCCAGCTGCCATGCAGATTACAGCTGTTTCTCCCCGGTCACGTTGGCTGCAATACTCGTTTGGTTGGTATTTAATTGCCTCTCCCTAACGACACACTGCACAGGGTGTAATTTGCCATTGCTGGTCAAACAATACAGATAAATGCAGCTTGCATGAAAAGGCAGCGGAGCAGGGAAACTTTGCTATCTGGATCTGGTCTCCTTTAGAGCTAGTGGCTCCAGACATGGGCGGGACGTGAGGAGATGTCTCGGCCTTCAGGACACAGAAGGAAAATACCAAATAAAAGGAGATGCCCACATACACGAGCAGCTTCCAGCTGGGGTGAACCCAGAAATACCCCCAAAGACACCTGGGCTGTGCTGGTGTATGCCAGCTCAGGGCCATGGTTTTTTATAGTTCAGCAGTTCCCTTCTCTTGGGCTTGAGAGATGTCTATTTTAGCTTTTGTTTTCCTGATTTTGAGGTGTAAAGAACTGAAAGATATTTTAATATTTATTTTTTTTCCTATTTTTTAACCTTAGGTGTGTGGGTACACATACAGGAAATGGTAACTTGGTTTCTGCTTGGGAACCACCCCACAGGAGGCAAAAAGCCCAGAGGGTCTCTGACGCAGGAGCCAGGAGGACTGCCCCAACGCCCACGTGAACTCGCAGTGTTTCTCAGAACCTGGGCTTTGGCAGAAACAGACAAAAAAGGAACAAAAATGGGAAATTTTCAACCCCCAGCCCCAACTTCTGGTCTTGGTTCCATTGCACCGTGATGCTCTGAGGCCTCTAGCATGGTCGTGGGGCATTCCTGTGCCAGGAGCTGGACCTGCCCTTCCTCTTGCAGCTGTGCTGCAGCCGGGCAGAGATCTGCCCAGCTGCTGCAAGGCCAAGGGGCGAGAGAGGTAGCAGTTAGCCTGCCCTTGCAATGCCAGTGCTGAAGAAGCAAACCATGAACTTCCTTGTCCTGGCTCAGGGCAAGGCTGTGCATAATGCATCTGTGTATTGTAAAAAAATACAGAAAAGGGCGATACCCAGTATCGATACAAAGACAGTTACACAGATACTCGGGTGGATTTTAGTGCTCCTTAAATATTTATACAAATGAAGCTATTAGTCAGCATCACTTGTAAAGGACTGCAAACACCCAGAACACAGCGAACTTTAAAACTCTCAGAGAAGCAGCATCACCACTAAAATTATTGGGGAACCAATAGTCTCCCACCCCCAGACCACTCGGCATCCTCGTCCCACTGCTACAAGGCCACACAAGATGAAATCATCTGCTTCATTGCCACATTGCACACTGCCGTATGCACGTACAGCACAGCAAACCACACGATAACAAGGTCCTGCCCTGGCAGCGGCTTGCTGGCAGGGTTTGGGCACCCACAGAGCAGTGCTGGCTTGGCTTTGGGTGCATGATCGGCACGGCGGGGCGCCCAGCAGAGCCGCTGCCCCGGCTGGTCTGTGCCTCGTGGGGTGGGTGCGTGGGTGGCCTCGCAGAGCGAGCCCCGAGCACACAGCCTGCACAGCAGCAGCTCCCAGGGCAATGTTACATACACGTGTAAAAATTAAACACATGTAACCAGGGAAATCATCTACCTGCTTTATTTTTTTTTCATTTTTTATTTTTATTATTTTTATTTTTTTTTTAACATACAACACATGCACACACATTATTTTCCCCAGGAGAGATGGCTGAGGGAGATAGCAATCCTGGAAAATTGAAATGGAAATGCAAAGTTGTTTTTGCTGAGAACTGTAGGAGCTTCCACGCACGCATAGATACATTTGCATGCATGTGCATCCACCTCCACCCTCACAAACACACCCTCCCGTTTTTATTCCCCACACTAGGTGTTCCCTGGGACAACTGCAGCTGAATGAATTTGTGCAGCACTCGAGGTTAAGGAGACTGGCATGGCAGCTCATACAGACTGAAAACACAGCAAGAGAGTAGCCTTCCTTCTCCTTTTTTCTCCTCCTCTTGGGAACGACCCCCATTTAATTTAAGTTTTCCAGACACTTGCGTGCCTTGGTCACTGGGGAGCTGCGGCAGGCAGTGCAGCTGCTGTGGCCCATGGGGGCGTTGGGAAAGAGATGCAGGACATTAAAGGTGCTCAACATCACAAGTTTTTATCAACACAGTGTCATTTTGTGGTCTTAACACCACACATAGCCACCTCACTTATCTACCCATGGAGACAGGACTGTGTGAGGCTCTGTTCCCACCGCCCTCCCAGCCCTGGGCCTAGGCCGCTGGCGGTTCAGGGCAGCTTCAGCACCGTCCATCCAGACAGCAAGGCAGCACAGCGCCCTGCTCGCCTTCAGAGATGCCAGTTCAACTATTTTGTGCAATACAGATTTCTCCAATTAATGTTTTTTCCTCCACATTCAGTAAAACAGCAGTAGCAAAGGCCTCAGTTAGACCCAGGTGAGTTTAGGGACGGGGCTTAGGGGGCCGGCTCTGCTCCCGCTGCTCCCCGGCCTATGCACCCAGAACCACACAGGGCAAATAATTTAATGCCTCTGCATATATTAATTATATGCAGGTGTAATTAGCATGCGTATACACACACAAACACATACAACATATATAATTACAGGCATTGGTGTTAGAGGTGTCTGGCCTGACAGGAACAGTCAGTGCTGAACTCCAAAACACTCTGGTGCTGCCTGCTAGAGAGGCGAGGGTGTTCAAAGGCGCTGGAACAAGCTGGTGGCTGCTGTCTGGGGAGGGGGTTACTTCCCAAACAGCCAGCTTCTCCGTCTTGTCCATCTGCCTGAAGAGGAATTGGTGCTGGGGGTGGCTGAGATGAAATGGGCAAAGCACACAGGCTGCTGACTTCAGGCACTGCAGCGCGTTCTCCCCGCCCTCTGGAGATTACTTTTGGCATCCAGAGAAGATGCAATTCGGTAAACTTCTGCCTAGGCCTCGGTCCTTGGAGCCTCTCTGAGGTGTGAGGGAGGGATGCAGGAGCTGTCCTGGGCCCCTCAGCAGGAAGCCTGGTCCTGCAGAGCCCTGAGGTGTCCCCCAAAAGCCCTGGTGATGGTTACAGCTCCCGTGGCAGCTGACCGCACAGCAGTGCTACAGCCTGGTTTCATGTATTTAGGTAAGATTTCAGTAAGTTTACGTGAGTTTAGTGAAACTTTAAAGTTTGCAGAGCCTCTGTTGCTCAGCTGTTATGATGACAGAGGGAAAGAGGTGAGTCCCCACCAGCCGCCCTGACACACACCGCACAGCCGCTGGCAGGGGACCAGGAGCATCCCCAGGCATCGCAGGCTGCTCCTTCCCCTTGCAGCCTGGCAGCAGGGGCTCAGCCCCCCCCCAGGGCAACCCCAGAAAAGGATTACGTGGCTTCTGATGCCTCACACTGGAGGGCTGGACCAGCAGCTTGCTCTTCCACAGCTCTCCCTGGCATCTGCAAGCGTGCCCAGCCTCTGGAGAAAAATCTGGCTGTTAAGCACCCAATTTTAGGCAATGTTTGGACCTCTGGGAGGAGATGGGTCAGTGCTGTGCCTGATGAGGAGGTTGTAGTCTCAGTGATTCAGGCATCCCATACATCTGCATGATACAGATGGACTAATATCACACCTAAGCACAAGAGCCTAAAGGGAAAAGAGTCTGCATCTGTCACATATGGGCTTGAGCCTTTGGTTTTCTCTCCCTGAGTTTGATCCAGTGCAAACGTGGACCGGGGACAGGAAGGAGAAACTGGAGAAGTCAGGCAAGACAGTCTGGAAAGGAAGTTCTGCTGAACACATGTGGAAAACACTTGTAGCCACTATTTCTGCTTTGTGTGACTTCTTTTACAAGCGGATCCCAAGTATGAAACATCTGACAACACCTTAGACTTTTTCTTTTTTTAAAGCCAAACATGCTTTTCTTCTCTCATTGAGACAACCCAGGGTGTCTGTCTCTTTGACCACTGTCTGTTATCTGCTCATACCCCCAGTCTGTTTTTCCCTGTACAACAGTTAATATCAGCATTAACAGCTAAGTCTTTCCCTTCTCAAGTTTGGCTAACACAGATGCGTAACTGTAACAAATCAGCACAAAGGTCCAACTTACCCAGTATCCTGCTTCTCAAAGATGCAAGGGAGATGCTTAGAGAATAGCCTAAAAACAGGGTGAGCACACAGTGATGCTTCCCAACACCTTGCCCTCAGCCTCTGAGGATTTACAGCTCAGAGACTAAGATGCACAGAAAATACAAAAACCTAAACCGTGACTTTGGCAGGTTTTATTTGCCAAAGAGCAAGGAGACACAAACGGGTTAAGTCAGTGGCAAAGCATGCCTTTCTGTTATGAAGAGCCATGAGAATTTAGTGCAACCCTCAAAACTGTTGCAGCTGAACTTCAAAAGCAGCACATTTTTCTGATACTTTTAAATATCTTCCTTCACTGTAGCCCTTCCTAGATACACAGCTGCCATGATGCAATTTGCCTTACAAATCCCCTGACATCTGGTTCTCCATTTGCTCGTCCATGGCTAAACCCACGGCTGAGAGGGAGGTCAGCAAAGCTCTGCCCCAGCTCCAAGGCACCCAGAACTCTGCAGGCTCCCAGCCACGTCCCGCCGCACGCTTTCCACAGGGCTCTTCTATCCCAGCCATCCAGAAACACTGAGAGCCCCCTGGCCTGTGGGTGAGGTTGCAAGAGGACACATTCGATGTCAGGATATTCTTTAGAATAGTGCAGTAAGCTTCCAAGTGCAAAAATGTATTACGTCCTTTGTTGGTCGCCGAAGCACTGCGCTAAGTGGATGTCTTGCCTCCCAGATAAACCCCCTTCCATTTCTGGATTTTGAAATGAATCAATAAAGAAAATGAGTCCAGCAGCCAGATGTCTGCTTTCATCTCGCTGCGCTGGAACTGGAATAATGCCCACCAAATCTCCACCAAAATACTTTCTTTGAAAGCTCTTTTGTTAACAGCTTTCCAACGGCAGGGAACAAAATGCAGCAAACGTGAAAATCTGATGCCACCTAACGGCCACCTGAACGTTCAGCTTTCGGAGGCTGTGTTTGACTTTGGGACTCGACCAAAATTTCAGTGTGAACCCTTGAATACACATTGCTCCTGCAGATGCAGAAAGACAAAAGGAGTGATTAATTGCAAAGGGACTTTGAGAACTCATCCAAGGAAATGTTTTCACTCCCCATCCTCAGCATAATGGCCCCCGAGAGCCCCCATCACTGTAACGTGTTTAGAGGATGAAGTATCTCTGCACGTGTCGATCTACCAGGCCTAGGCTGCACAGAGGGGAAACACAAGCTGTGGCCACATTTGCCCTCCACTTCTCATCACTGACTGAAGCTTTCCATGCTGAGCGCTGTTCCAAGTGAAAACTGCCTGGCTGTGTTCGCAGGCACTGTCTGCACACACAATTCAAAGCTAATGTAATCAAACACTTCCACAGAACAAACCTGTAGAAAAATACAAGTTGCCAGAACGTCAGGTGGAGAAATTTTCCTTTTAGAAACTTCCACTGCTGTTGGCTTTGCAACAGATAGTGGAAGTTCTGGCAAAGGACTGAGCAACCTTTACATTAGTGATGTGCTTTTTACTATTCCCTTAAAAGCCTGTGCAAAATTTGGCTGATCTGTAGAAGCAGGAGCTTACACAGGCTCCACGAGAGCCCCGCCAGGAGCGTGCATCCAGCCTTCCAGCGCTGTGCACATGCAACGCCCCTGGCCCGGCTGTCGGCGCTCTGAATGCCCTCATGTGATTGCCACGTGGCTTTTAATTACTGCTTTCCAATGAGTAATTTCCAATGTATGCTGTGCGCTCAACACTGCACGGCTACTCAGCTAGAAAGGTAGGAAAATACTGGTCAAAATGGGCTGGCAGCAGCCTTAGCCATGACTTATCCTGTCTTCTTGCAGCAGCTAAAGCCTGATCTAAAGTAAATAACGTCTTACAACTTTTGCAGCAAATCAGACAAAATCTGTTTTGCCACATAACGTAGCTCCAGAACAGGTGAGTCTGTAAAAAGTCCGCAAGCAATCACCTGACTACAATACAGGTCTTCTTATCAACAAAAGGGTACAAAGAGGCACAACTTACAATTCCTTTGTTTTCCTTCACAAGGTTCTTAGATGGTGGCTTGCATGGAATTCCCCACAGCATGTTTCTTCTCCATAGCGCTCTGACTTCCTTGGGTGAAGCATCCTAACAGCAATTATTATTTCCTACTATTTTCCTATTATTCTATAAGCAGGCTGCAGGCACTCCTGGAGACAAACAATAGTAAGAAATTACTTGAATCCTGGATTAGATTTATTTAAAATGCTGAACCAAAAGTATCCCCCCCACACGGGAAGACTGGGTTCATGAAACTGTCACTGGACTTGGAGGACTAAATTTTGACTTTCTTGTAAACAAACAAAAGGTTGAAAACTTTTTCGGAACGGAAACTAACATTTGTCAAAAAGTCCTTAAAGACATATCACAAAGTTGATAGATAAAAATGTAATGCTTCAACTTCTGCTGCCTCAAACATATATATGTATATATGCCATATGCTGGCAGGGCAAGATACAAATGTCTTCAAACAGCTTTGAACAAAAACATTTCCCACAAAATACTTTGTTTTCATCAAGAAAATGAAAGAAGCGGTCATTTCCAGAAGCTACTTCCCTGCTCTGTACTTACATAGCACACACCACCCAGCTCCACGCAGAGGCTGTCATGCTTAACCCCGTGATGCAGAGCAAAGAGAGACAGCTGAAGCAAAGCCGGCAGCACCAGCACAACCGGGGTTCAAAATCCCTGCCTGATGATGCTGTGTCTTTCATTTTTTTTTTTTACGATGGGCCCATCCTTTTTCATCTTCAGGACCTAAGACAAGAAAAACAACTGTTCTCCAGTAAGATCAGACTACCTTCTTGCATACCTTTCAAAATAAAGCCAGGAAAACCCATCTTCAGAGTAAGTTCTGCAGAAGTAATGTGCATAACCAAGTCAGCTTTTCACAAGCAAGAGATGCGAAAGCCCTGTATAAACAAAAGGCTGCCATACAACAAGCATCTATTTAAAATACTGTTTATTTGTGATTTAACATTAATTAGCATTACATCTATGAGCAATTTCAGATAACATTTATATATTTTCCACAGGACACAAGAGTTGGCTGGCTCATTCTTTATGCCAAAGCAAGTAAATAGAGGCATTAGCAAAAGGTGCAAATAGTTCACGGTTGCATTTTAAAAAATATTTATGCACATTGCATTCATTTAGATATATTTTTAAAAAAGTTATGAAAAGCGTAGTTCACAGGTTACTGTTTCTACATATGTTGTAATACAACACAAATAATGTAGAACATAAAAAAAAAAAGTAAGCAACTGAAAGTTTCCACTATGATTAAAAACACTGATTCCAGTATTTAGTGATAGCTAGAAAATTGTTTCCAGGATCCATTCCAACATCGCATTATCACACTTAACACGGTCAAAGCTAACCAGCCCCCGAACATGCTATAATCAACATTTTTGCATGCCAAACCACTCTCCAGCCATATTTAACAATTATATATTGTATAGTATTTCAACTGGCAATTTGGGAATCACATGGATCTTTCCAACGTATGTCCTACTGCGATGAATGATTTACAGACAGTTTGACACAGTGAAGAAAACCCTATGTTAATTTCTATGCTTAGTTTGTATTTACAATACAGTAAAAGTAATAAAATGACAATATCAGTAAAAATGAGTAAGTGGCAGTACCACCCTTACCCATGGCACTAGGCTCTGATTTGCTCTGGGTTCGTCCAAAGGACAACACAGACTCACGAGACCCTTTTACAATTCAAATGAAAGTAAGGAACAACAACAACAAAAAAGCGTTACACTCCACATGAATCCATACAAATTATTTAAAACTTCTAATATGGAAATGTCACTTTGCTGATTTAATAAAAATATCCCACAATCCATATCATATATTTAAAAAAAATAATCACCAAACTTTTACTTTCTTTGTCTCCTCCTATTTTCTCACTATTTCGCTTTCCCTTTTAACAGTTTTGTTTCCTTCATTTGGTTATGTTAAGAGATTATTTTTCTTCATTCATTAGCAATACCATGAGGAAAAAAAACCCAACACTAAGTTTTAAACATGAATCCAGTTCAATTTTGTATGTTTTCGTCTTCTGATTTCTAACTCCCTGGATTCCTGAATTATACTTAAGTATATTCTAAACCAAGCAATCTTAAATACACTCTACTATTAAATGCTTGGTTCACATGCCTATAATACTTTTATACTGAATGGTATAGAAACATTTGAACATATAAAATCTTCTTTTTGTTTTGCCACTTAAACTAAATTATCAATGTCAAGTGTATAAAACCCCCCCCTCCTTGAAAAATAAGGGTTCCCCCCCAACTGATAGAATAAAAAAGAAGTCTTCAAAAATTATAATTCACTAAAATGAAGTATTTGGCAAAGAAGTTATTGATGAATGGAATTCTTAGACATTTTGTATAATCCCAAATAAACTTTCTCTTACACAGTTCTTCCCCTAATATTATGTGCCAGTGTATAATATTTCTACATGATCTAATCTTAAAAAAAGATTGAAAGGTGTGCTGTTAATATGCACCCACTCAAACTGGGGTACAGAAACATAAAATATATGGTCATAAGATCACAATACAAAAATGCAGGATCTGGTTACCAATTGAGACAGCAGGTTTTTTTCTTTAAAAAAAAAAATCGTGATCACTAAGTTACTTTATTAAAGACTTTACTGTACTGAAAATGTTAAGGTCTGCAAAATACTCCAAGCAGAACTTGCTGCTGCATACTGCGATGGTATTTGATCTTGCTATGATGGTATTTGAGCACCTGACAGTGTAGTTCTACACAAAACTAATGAATGTTTCAAACCCTCATAGCAATTTTGGACTCAGTTATGTGAGAGATGAATTAATTGTAATTAACACGAAAGTCTTTTTTTTGGTGGTGGTGGTTTTTTGTTTTGTTTAAAGCAAAACCTCTTCCAGTTCCTTTTTGTTTAGGTTAAAAAGTCCAGTTACTGCACACCCCTAACACTACTCTGTTAATGGTCAATTTAAACGTTTAAAATGTGCAACATCCCCTCACAACAGAGCTGCATCTATGCTTCTACTTTCTCCTTCTTTTTATTCTTTTTCAGGAAAGATGGGGTCCGGAATTTCTTCTTCTTCTTTGACGGGGATTTGGAAGGTGACCCTTCAGGGGACAGGGCCTCTTCTATCTTTTCAGAGCTTTTAATGGTAATCTCTACGCTCTCCACAGTACTACTAGTGGTTAACTGACTGACCCTCTTGGTGAGGTCTTCTTCCACATCATGTGCATCTTCCTTGCCGTTCACCACCACAACGGGTAGCTCCACGGATATTAGGTTGGCATTTTGGGTATAGAAATCTTCATGATTTTCTAAGAGAATGGAAAAATTTGCAATTATTTAGGTGCATTATCATGAAAGCAAAGAAGCAAACAAACAAACAAAAAAACTACCCCAAAGTTGAAACAAAGACGTGAGTCTGGATTGAGATCTAAAGAATGAAACCTAAAAGTGCTTAGATGGGGACTTTTCTCCTTTATCCACATGCCTATTGTTGTAAACAGACTAATACTTTGAAAACGTAATTAAAGGTTATTGGGCTGAAAATGCTAACCTCATCTCTGCCAGGTACATATACATCTCAAGCTGCCTACATTATATTACACATACAGTATACACATATTTACTCAAGTACACTCAGAATTGCGCTTTACTCCAGAGACTGCTTCACAAAACTTCAGCAGTTCCATACAGAAATCTTTGGAGCACTACTGTTCCTAAGTTCGTTCTTAGAGCTTTCTGGAAAAACCTTAGGCCAAAAATCTAATCTTAAAAGTTTCCGTAAAAATCAAAACATACCATCTATTTCCTCCACCTTGTTAATGTCTAAAGTTCAATATTCCCCATGTTATTTTCTATTTGTGAGAATTATGTATTTGAAAAAAATTAGGAAAAGCAGGTTACTGGATAGACTCCCACCCAGACTGTTAAAAAGAGAGCTCTTTTTTTCCCCTCATTTGACTTCTTGCAAGTGTAAAGAACCCAGCAAAAGAGCAGATGACTCAGGTTATCAGAGCCATTTGTATTTCAGAGAAACTGCGTGGAATACCTTCTAATTTTTCTGGGATATTTTGCGGGGACTGAGTTTGTGACTGAATTTGTGACACAGATGAACCGTCATCTGAGAATAATTCCTGTTCAGCATCTGCAGGACAAGATTTTAATTAGTAGCCATGCAAAAGTAAAAATAAAGAATGTCAGTACTAGTGTTACAAGATTTACAGCTCTGCTAGCATTGTGCTGTTCATGCTGACAACCCCAAGAAGTTGCAGTACACAGTTTAAACTCTGTAGAATTATGGATTTCATCTGCTAACAATCATTATATATTAGTTCTTTAATAGAAAGCATAAAAAGGGGTGGGGAGGCTTGCATTCCAGAAGCATGCCCATGGTTTCATCTAGCTGTAACAGCAGACAGAGTGTGTGACTTGCAGTAAGCTACTACACTATATCCTAAACACGGTATATAGCAAAGTTGTTTTATTACACAGTTTTAGTGAACAAAAGTGCATAATTGCTATTGTTAAAAAAAAAAAAAAAGAATTAGTAATTCCCTACAGAACAGTAGTACTGGTGGAAAGATGTAAAAAGTGAAAGCAGATGAGTCTTGCACTTTGGGAGAATAAAGGAAAAAATTAAAGAAGCCAAGATCAAACACCTCAGTAAACTTCTGGAAATAATAAATCACAAATGTGAACTCAAAACCACTGGAATTCGAGGCTCAGAAAATGCAGAACCTATTGACAGGGCTGTACCAAACGTGAATCATCAAGGGTATTTCATGTTCGCAGTGAGGGCTCAGCAGCTTTTTTTCTGTGAACTCTGAATGCGTAAAAAAGACCCTGGAGATCACAAAGCTTTTTTCTACCTTACCATATATTTCATAATTAAGTGGCAAAAATCACTTTTCAGAGAGTCATCTATTCCCTTATCATTTAGATAACTCAACCTTCTGCCCTTTGTCGAAGTTTTGTTACAGACTAGCTGCACAATCGTTATCCTTACAGGTATCCAAAGCTCAGCTGGATGTGGCCCTAAGCAATGCGACCCAAATTTGAAATTCACTTGGAGGAGGAGGGTGGACTAGATGACCTTCACGGGCTTCTGCAAGCTAACTTCTATTATTCTAAGAACCCAATGACTTCTACAAAAAAGGTCACTATGTTGAAGCATTTTTTTTTTCCCCTCAACCCCACTGCTCTGCAAATCCTCCATTGCTTTAATTTCAGCATTTACCAAAATAAAAATGAAAAATTAAGAAATAATTCCACTGCCTCAAGGAACAATCAAGCAAGTAGTTACATTTTTACAGTAGAATTTCAAACTAAGAATGAACTGATGATTAAAATGTAAACCTCAATATAAAACAAAACAAAACCAAACATGCACCACTGACCTTCCAACCCTTGCTGCTTGCGCTCAATTGTTTTCTTGTACTCTTCCAGTTCTTTTTCTGTGAGATGGCTGAATGGGTTGGGTGGTGCTGGTGGTGCATGCTCATCATCTTCAAATTGCATTGGCTGGAAAAGAGAAAACCACAAAAATGAACGCTTGAGAAGCGAGCAGCATGTACATGGCTAATAATTTGGTGACAACAGACCTGCAGACAGACAGATAGATCCATACTAAAACTACCCCATTGGACAGACACTTTTGTAGAAATGAACACCAACTACAGAGCTGCAACTCACCATTCTTTTACAGCATCACAATCATATTATTTGAGGTGGGGTGTTTGTTTTGTGTGTGGTTTTTCATTTGGTTGTTTTTTTGTATGAAGTATGATAGCTTCAAAGGAGAGACCTCTCTCAAAAGCTTATAGCTCAGGGACCAAGATATTCTTCAGGGAAGTGAAAATAATTTAACAACAGAGATTCAAGCATAATGCATGATGTTCCAGGCCCCCTACCCCCCACCCCCTTTTTTTTTTTTCCAAATACACCAAGTATTCTAGGATTTAGTTTTGGTGGGAAAGTATGCTCATAATCCAGTTTACAATTAATAAATCATAATCTAACTGGAAGAGCTTTTCTGAGATGAGATGACATTTACATTATTTTTGCCTGAAATACGTAGGTAAACACTGTATACTCTCAAAAAAATATTGGAAACCAAAATAAGGTAATCAATGCAGTAACCCATGGATGGCAAGAAACTTGAAATTATAAAATCCCGATTATGTTGTTAGATACCTTATTAGGGATAGCTGTATTGATCAGAGGTATACTCTTTTCAAGACAAGATCGGTGCAGACAGGCAAGAAAGTAGAAACCCTCGCTCCCTTCCTCCCCAATAGAAGCCTGTTTCTCATGACAGCTGCCTTCTGCATGGTCCCATCCCACTTTTTAAGCTCATTTATTTCTGGGCCTCAATGATTTCTTTAGCAGTGAATTCCACAGAATGATGGAAGGTTTATTTTTGGGACTATGCATTGCAAAGTTCATCATTCTTCAGTAAAAATGGTCCAAGAGACCATTAATAGTAAATCTTCATTATATTGAAGATAGGCCTGCCTACCATGCGTATCTCCACACAAAACTAACATTTAAATCTCAGAGATAAAACAAACAGATGACACATCCACAATATACCACACATCCAAAACTTCGCATTAAAATCATCAGTTCTAACAAAGTGTTTAGAAAGAAAAGGACCCAAAGTGAAGTTTAAAAGAAAGTAAAGCGAAATAACCCAAATACATGTAAAACAGCGAATTACGTCCTACTCACTGGACTTGGCTTTTTATCCACAACAATCCCAGCGAGCAGCTGAGACTGCGGTCCTGCTGTCTTTAGGTCGTATCGGTTTTGCTCCCGAATCTATATTTAGAGAAAATGAACTGGGTTAGAAGCAGTTATTTATGTTATTATTTCAAACAAATCCTATGCCCATCAGCTTTGTAAATCCAGTAATACAGGTAGTAGTGTGCGGCCAGAGGAACAAACTGGATGTTGGTGCACCTAAGATACAAGACGTTTTCCTTTGTTGAAGGTACTGTGTATGTTGATTAGCTCTTCAAGTACTGCTGAAGATCTACCTTACTCCCAGTTTCTGCGCTTCATGTGAGCTAGTATTTAGAAATAAACTCCAAAGAATAGTACGTCTCTATGAGAGAGTTCTCTGTGGTCATAAAGGAAGGCAAAGTTTTTATTTCTGTGCAAAATTCACTGTTTTCCCCCAAACAACAACCCTAGCACACTGTCGGTGCTTAGATCTGATCTGTCAGTCTCTTAAACAAAAAAATAGATCAGATAAAAACATCGTACAGCAGAAAAATAGGAGCCAACTAACTAAGGAGACAGTGACTTGCATGAATCTAAAAGTCATTGTCTGGGACTTGCAGTATAAATCTCTGGATGATTAGAGGGAGCCTCGCCCGCTATAAGGAAGGGAGTTGCTCCTTCTGACTCCAGTTCAATCTCCATGGACACTGATATGGAGCTTTCCAAGAAATAAAAGATTCTGTAATTGAATGGAAAGTGTCCCAAATATCTGTTAGTACAGTAATATCCAGGGTGGAGTGTTTGGTCAGTCTGTCAGTCAGTGCCTTACGTGCTGGAAGGGAAAAGCACTGAGACATTTGTGTTTTCAGAGAGGTTTTTTTCCATTGCAGAGTGGACTCGGACAGAGAGACTCCAGCTTAATAAACACCAGGAGAATTAGCACAGAGCAGAGCCCATCTGAACAGACTGAATTATGGTTCACCTGATGCACAACAATTTGGTTCATGCTGACTCCTAATTATCTACTAAATATAATGCTGAATAGCAGGGCACTACCATTTCCCATCTACCATTTCCAGAGTTAATGCTCATCATTCACCAAACTATTGCATTTAAAATGTACATATATTGCATGTTTAAATACCTGTTTTTATAATGTTTTCTGGTGCCACAATCACACAAACTTCCTAGTAAAATCGGAGCACTTAAAAATGTTGTTACTTAACAAATAATTATACTTGGAAATGTTACAGTTTTATTCATTTCACATCTTTTACCTTATTTCTCTTTTCCAGCACTTCACTAGGGTTTGTGTTTAAAGGAACAAATTGGTTTGGATCTTCAATTTTGATTGGCGTTCCTCCACTAGTTTTCGAAGAATCATCAGCCTTCATCCACTTAAAGGAAAAAAAAAAAAATGCTAAAAACCAGCACGACGAAGAGGGACAATTCTCAGCTCTGTCTGGCTATGGCTAAAAAAAACAGAGATAAGGAAAAGCCCAGAGCCTGTCCTCTCTCATTCGTTCAGTCAACTTCCACCTTTGCTAACTGCACATTTTGTCTGGAGCTTTCTTCCTTCGTAGCAAGGTTTTACAACTGTTGTCGAGGATATTTCTCCCAAACTTAAGTGCAGAAGCTTGCTGGCCTGCCAGCAGGAGGAGCTGATGCTTTTATGGTTGCATTGTGCATCTGGGAGTAGCCCAACAGCAAATAACGTGCTCCACACAGACATAACAGCCACCACTCTCCAGGCTGGAAACACAGTGGAAGCAGGAGGAAAAGTCTTGTTCATCTTTAGAAGTATTAGCAGACTCTTCAGAGCATCCCCCCCCCCTTTTTTATTTTTTTATTTTTTAATTCACAGAATTGAATTAGAATCACAAAATTGTTTGGGTTGGAAGGGACCTTAAAGATCACCTAATACCAACCCCCTGCCACGGGCAGGGACATCTCCCACTAAATCAGGTTGCTCAATTAGAATTAGAACATGTAGGTATGAGAGCAGCCCACATGTGATTTAAAACCTTACTATATTTGGCGGATAATTAATAGCACAAAAAAGATAGGGTAGAAAAAATATTTCCTATCTTAGGAATCAGAGGAACTGGTTATTAAGAGAAAATAATTGTTATATTTTAACATAAACTCTTCCAAACCACGGCAAGGCCCAAAACATTGGGAGCCCTTAATACTGGTGTCATTAAATCTCTCACAAATCTGTTTCTGCCTGCTTGATTACCTGATTTGCTAATCCTGTTAAAAGATGTCTTCAAAAAAGCTGCGTGTAGTTTGCTTTCTCTCAAGTAGCATAAAAAGAAATCAACTACTCGAAGCATCGGCCTACCGTGATCTTGGTCCTGGGACTGGCTTCTCCATTCCAGGACTCCTCAGGCACATTCACTTTCAAGTACGTGTTGGGGGAGTTCAGCCATCTTGTCTTTTCCCTCTGTTGCTTCTGCGCCAGGAATTTCAGTGGGGAGAGTGGGACTGCATCATCTTCAAAAGAAAAGGCAGTCACAGTGGCTGGGATCTCAACGTCACTCTTGTGTCTGGGTTTCTCCCTGACTAGTGGTTGCCTGTAGGCATAGCCAGTTCTGTATCCCTATGGAGAATGAAAAAGAGAAAATAATTAAAAAAAAAAAAAAAAAGGGCAGAAAAAACTAAGCGAAGTAGTCGTGAACTTTTTGTGCACTGAACAGACTCACTGAGCTTTTCAGGGAATTGGCTAGTGTTGTTCTCCATCATTCATTCCTACTGTTCTTTTAAGAAGACCCACTTAAACTACCCTGCAGGTAGGCAGCTGGACAGGTCCCCCACTCACACTTCGCCTTCCTACTGCCTTTGTGAATACACAGCTACTGAGTGACCTTCCTGCTCACGCTGTGACTTAGCTGAATTTCCTCATGAAGTCCTCATACCTTGCACAATGACACATCCTAGTTCATGACACTCTCCTGTTTCTCCCTATTTTTATTAAAAGGCTGTTCCAGAATTCACAGTGCAGCGAACAGACATTTCAAATAATCACCAGTCTTATTTTCTAATATTAGAACTAATAACAAAATCATAGAGGAAATATTCTACTTCCATTGACTAAGATGGCCTTTCAAACATTTTTACTAGCAGACCACTGTAACGAGCAAATGTTTGTGAGATGGGTTGGACAGAGTTTAAGATTATAAATTCTTATCAGGGCAGGATACTACTTTCAGATAAACTGACATAAGAAGAACTAAATCAAGCAGAAGAGACCTAATATACAATAGAAGCCATTCTGCCTTCATTTTCAAACTCACAAAAAAAGCCAGAAAGAAACATCTGCTGTACAGAAGCTGATCCTACACTCAGCAGCTTACGAAGGCTGTATGGACAATGCCCTGCGTGCGCGCTCACCAGGTTGTCCAGCATCCGCATGAGTGCTTCAAACTCCTGTTCCCCAACTTTCCACTTCTGTTGTGAAGCCATATTGACTCCACCTCCTCCAGCTGCTGCCACAGCATGCGTGGAAGGCTTGAACTTCTGCAGATCCAGTAGTAGGAGATTGTCTATTCCACCTGCTCCAGCTAATGCATGCACCTAAAGACATCAATGAGCGTTATTTTGTTTGTGGAAATGCTTTTGGATTCACCGCTTTTCCGAATGCACTGGAGAAACTCATACATAAGCTGCAGCTATTTCTCATGCTGGTTTTCTTCTGTGCAAAAATGTATTAAAATATATAGCAAGTGATTCTTACTGAAAGGATGATAATATCGACTAATAATTGCACTCCAAATGGAATGGGCTCAAACACTAACTCTCAGAGTACCCTGAAAAGGTCTTTTTGTATGACAATACTAAAAATTTTTCATTTTAATATAAATTTCAAAATGAATGAGTCGTTGAATTCAAAATGAATGGCAGGGTGAGGGAAGAGAGACTGCCATCAGCACCTCCTCTACAAACACATACTTGGGAACGTGCTGGGCAACACACAAGAGCAAAGTGATGATGTTTCTGGGGACAGGTTTCTGGGGAGGTGAGGACACCTCAGTGGTTTCTCCCCGCAGATTATAAATAACGCCCAGATGGCTAACAGGACAGCTAAAGTTAGACAATAGGGAAAAACTGCTCTGGGGACTCAACATATTTTTAAACATGCAACCTTTACCTACGCTCTAAAGACCTTTTGTTTATTGTTCTTTACTGTTCTTTGTGATCACAAGGAGAAGTTTCTTTCCTTGACACAACATTCAGCTTTGATAAATGAGCTGGATATTGAGCTATCTTGAGTCACACCTTTTGCAAGATTAAATACAGATGTATTCTCTCACCTGTGTTTCACAGGCCAGTTGCACATTGAAAATATAGTGGAATGCTTCTTCCAGTGTCTCTCCTAGTGCTACCACACCATGGTTTCTCAAGACTAATACCTAGTAAATGAAGACACTAATGTTAAATGGTAGAAACTGGCACAGAACATGAAAATTGCCTTTGGAAAGCGTGAATGAGGCTGAATACCTTGCAACTGGGTCCAAGAACTTTCTGAAGCTGAATTCTCTCTTCCTGTTCATCAAGAGATCCCTGATAATTGTAATAAGCAACATCTCCCAGAATCAGAGCCTCTTGAGATATTGGAAGGATGCCACACTTCATAGATGAAACCTGTTTCAAGGAAATGAAGTAATGATAATTTGGAAAAAAAAAACAACAACTCTTAAAACACACCTTAACCACCCAAGTCTTTGCAGGTTGTACGACGTATCTTTGCCAGAAAAGAGAGTCTCCATAACAAGAGAGTTGAGAAATAATACCTCTACATTTTAACTGCTCTAACTTGCAACAGAGTGAGAGAGCTGCTGCTACACCCTAGGGACAAGTTGATCACAGAAAAGACAAGTTATCTCAAGTTAGTTTTTGTAAATTTTATCCTCCTTTAATTTTCAACATCAGCCTCCCACTAGAACTTGCTTTCCCTTGTTTATTGTTTCAAAAAGCTACCATGAAATAACTTAGCCATTATCTTTTTTTGTCTGCAGTCAAGGAATGCTTATATATGCACGTATAAGTAAATAAATAAATTTCATATTATTGTATTTCAAAGCATTTGTTCAAGTCTCCTTATGTTTTTATCATTGCTGTACAAACCATTTTTGATATATTTTAACTATGATATTTCTGTAGTAGGGTAAATCCAAACTGAGCATAACTAATAATTAAGCCATTTAAAAACGGAGTTGCAGAATGTAAATGATGATGTGTACAGAACATTGTATGGTCTGAGATGCTATAAATAAAGCCTGGGTAAACTCTGTATTTTGTAACCTCCTCAACCTGAGCACCATCATGTCTGTGCATCAGTTTATTCTTATCCGTTTCACCATAGTGCCCCAGCCCTCCTACTCTACTGATTTCATGACCTTGCAGAATCAGCCTTAAAAAAAATAAAGAAAGAAAGAAAAAGCAGCATAGAGCCGACACTGCAAATAAAAATAAAATGTTACAATTACAAGCAAAAATAAAACCGCCATGAGTAGTGATTCAGCTACAGAAAGGTGATCTAAGTTCATAAGGTAAACCTGTTTTCTTTTACTCTTCATGCTAGAAGGAGGAAGACTTACAGCTGCTGTTGCAGGGGTGTGTATGTGTATTATACACCTGACATCAGGGCGCGTGGAGTAGATGGCCACATGTGGACTGAATCCTGCTGTGTCAATACTTAGAGTTGTGCTCCCCTGGTCAACTACATCTCCTAGGATGTTTACCTTAACCTGGAAAAGTCAAGCAAAGGAACAATATTTAAGAAGTCTGTAACAACCACAATTATTTGAGAACTGCCCTCTCCTCCTCACTTGGTACCAAATTTTCCTCACATATTTAGGGCTCAGACCACAAGAAAAAAAGGAGAGCAGCCATCAGTCTGTGTGTCATTAAACCACTCTACCATCCGAGACACTGATAGCATTTACTCCTCCTACCGTGGAAGAAGTAAAAGACAAGAACCCAATATATCATATCATACACTTGTCTTTGGTCTAGCTAACCTTTCATTTAAAAGAAAGTCTTAGCAATTTACAGACTGGAACCACAATTGGAACAGAAAGCAGCTATGTGAAGGAAAAGACTTTGTTCAACCTGTAAATATATTTAGCATGTTTATGTAAGCATCTTCCAACTATGCAAGAAAGGAGAAAAGATACCTGCAATATTTTCCCATAAATGACATACAAATACAAACCACTACTGATGACTTTTGGTAAGTGAGACATTCTCATTTCAGGCAGTTTAAAATTAATTTTATTAAGGTTTCCTGATTTTAAATATGAAGAAACTTCAGGCTCTGAGAACCTTCCAGTAAGAAGATTAAATACATTGGAAATTTTTCGAATTTGTAGTAACAGAATAATAGACTAGCACATCAGGTCATATTCTTGCATTTCTATTCTGGTTCTGTGTTTGCTGGTGCAACGCTATCAATCTTGATCTGCTGCCCCCTTCCAACTGGAGATAGTTTCTTTACAGATACGTACTGACATGAAGAACATATGGCAGGTTCTGCAGCAGCAGATGCGTGATTTAGCAGCTACCAGTTCCTAAATGCTAACCTGTAGCTTTACCCAGCTCCTTTGTTAGGCCCAGGGAAGGTTATTTAATTTATATTCCCACTTACAAACACAGGAGCTGATTCTACTAACACTACTCCTACAGAGTCATTTCCCCTGCATTATAATATTGCTAGGTTATAAAAGGTTGCTGCTACACTGAGGCTATTTGGTTAGCTTCAGGAGACAGAACAAAACTTTGCTACTCTACACGGAAGCTGAAGACAAAGCAACACAAAGCAAAACTAAACCCAAAATGAAATGCTAAGTATTAAGGATGCTAATATCTAAACAGTTAATCAGCTTTGCATCTGGTAAAAACAAACAAACAAACCCAACAAACAGCATTACTATAGTTTAGGTCCATTTTAGCAGCCACAAAAGTATTTCAGGAAACAGGCTGAGCCTTGGTGGTTATTACTGCAGGTGAATTACATACCAAATTGGAAGCTGAAGCTTCAGAAAAGGACAGACCTCTTGGAATGATTAGAATATGGTCATGTTCTTTGCTTACTCTGACCTGTAATGGAAGAAAAAAAATGGAATACTGACATATTTCTGAATTTATATTATTGGGGGGGGGGGGGGGGGATTAATTTGACTGAATAGCTGAGATCCCAAATAAAAATTCTTATTCTCTAAAATACTTACTGTGATATAGGCATTTGGCAAATGTGCCCACCCAAACAAGTCAGCCAATCTGTATAAACTGGCTAACTTGCAACGAGTAAGTTTTTCTCCCTTAACAAACAAGGAGGTATCTATTCCAGGTAGATCATTGATAGGGGTAACCATTCCATGGCCTGGAAAACAAACAGATGAAGATGGTGGCATGTCAGACAAATATCTTCTACCTATTTCATGACCTTTCAGAAGCAATATATTTAAATTGTCAGTACAGCAATAACAGCAATTATTAAACTGGACCTGTACTCCTGGGATTTCCAAGGTCTTTACTGAAACCTCTGTTACTTTAGGAGAGTAGGAACCACACCCCAATATTAGGTCTTCACCTCTCTTTCAAACACAAGAGAGAAGCAATATATAGGTTTCCTTTGAAGTACCACTCAGACTTTGAGCTCTCTCCTGATTCAGGATGTTATATAGGACCTAAACTGCACTTTAAGTTATCTGCCACTAATGAACTACTTTTACAGTTTGAAAAATACATGAGAAAATATTCCTGCAGGAACACTAACGTAACTAATCTGAAGAGATGTCTCAGTCTGAGCCCTTTAAATTAGTCCTAATGAAGGAATTAGGATCAGTGCAAGAGTTCTCAAACTGCCAAATAGAAGAGATCACCTCTTAACAGAGAAGGCATAAAAATCAGTTTATTCCTTTGACTTGTGATTGCACAAGCACCTCGTGAAGGCCAAGATCTCCCCTTTGCGAAAGCATGATACCCCTGTGAGAACTACTGCCTTTGCTTACAGGGAAAGTTACTACCCTACTAGAGCAACTAGTTACTGCTAGAGGGAAAAGGGTTCGGTTTGCAACAGAAAGAGTGTGCACTTTGAGATTAGTCATCCTGTCCAAGTCCCTCGGCAAATGTTGCAGAAACAACAGTAGGACCTGCAGGACTGGCTAGAGACATGGAGATAAGGCTATCTAAGCTCTCTGCTGTTCTCTTCCACTTGTTTTGTTGTAGGAACACCAAAGAGCCATTTTAGGACCAGTTCTCAAAAGATGCTGAATGCTGACAGCTGGTCAGCATTGTACTTCAGGCTTGTAAGCTCCCATATCATACCATCCACCCACAGAGCTTAAACTGACTTTAACACTTCAGTGCTGCAGGACTTGGAAAGACTGGAAGGTCCCAGTGACATCTTTGTAGCTATAGTGCATACTAGAAGCTGTTTTTAACGCCGGGAGATGTCTGGGTAACAATCCAGTCCAGCAGGCTGTTCCTCCTTTTTACAACTTGTATGCAAGAGTAGAAAAATAAACAACTTCACATCTCAGTTTATGCTCATGTTAAATTGCTAATAATAGCAAGGCACAGAATTTTGTTCTCCTTCTCAATGTAAGTCGTCTTAGCAAATTCTAAAATAACCAAGTGTGAAGATTCAAAACATTTTGGGTATCATACAAATTAAAGCATTTGAGAGAAAGAAGGCCCAAAAGGAAAGTTAAGACCACCATCTGTACTACTTCACAGCTTCAGCAAGCTCTGATGGAACTTTTTTTCAGATAAAGAGATCCCAGCAGTGCTAGCCACTGGTGATAATAAAAGTGAAGAGAAAAAGGGGCTGTTATAGGCATAGTTCACTTACCGAGTGAAGATGAGGAAAAGCCTGCAAAAGAGCTTGCTGTAATGTAATCAGCAATCTGCTGTAACGCAAGCAGTCCGGTTGGGTTATTGCCTTTCTTCATCTGTTCTTGAATAAGGCATTCCAGATCTTCTCTAAAAGCCTGTGGAAACATTTGACAATCATCAAGGAAGCCTGGATTTGATAGAAGAAAGATTATTATAGGTGGGGCTGGTAGATTTGCCTGTTACTAATGTTACATGACGCTTCCCCTTAGACCTTGTTTTTAGCTGCTTATAACCTCACCAAACTTCCACCATCTGATCTAAGCTTTGTGTGCTAAGTACTGGCAATTTGGGGGGTTGAGGGGGGAGGCATTTGGTCACAGAGGGTTAACTATTTCCTAGAAGAACACAAGGTAAAAATATATTTTTGTAAATGCTAACAGAAGTGTTTGTATCAACAGTTAAAGCGCTATCCATGTTTTGGAAGAGATACTTGAAATCTGACCAGGATGTGTTGTTTTTAGTGCTGGATATTTTTTCTTTTAAATTCAGTAATCCTTCTGAAAATCCATCCAAATTTGATAAAGTTATAAACAAAAGGAAAACTGGAGTTCATCCACGCTCAAGTAGTATCGCAGACATGCAAAAACTAGAAGGAATGTCAGGAGGTCACCTCCTCTATTTCTTTCCTTCTCCTCAAGGGAAAAGCCCTTCCCCTCTTTTCCCAGTATAAAATATCCACAACCCCAACAAGATAAATTCATGCAGAATACATTATGAAGCAGTTTTCACAGTATCGGATTTAATATCCTTAACACTGTGGACAAAGCTTGTTCCTTCCAGGAGGCAGACGAACCACTGTTCCTAACAAAAGCCTGTTTTAGAACTACTTCAGCCTTGACGTTTCCAGACAAGATAAATTCAGCTCTTTCAAACTTTCTTTATAGGTTGTATTTTCTAACCCTCTCATTATTTTCTGGCAGCATCCTCAAGCTTTTGTCTGAACACGCAGCACGCAGGGCTGCACACACCACCAGCTAGGTGTATGGCGAATGCTCTTGCTGGTTCATTCCAGAAAGACATTTGGTGTCTGTACAACACAGCTGACTCCTATTATAACTCCAGGCTATTCCCTTTATGTAATTGCTCCTTTAGGTTTGCCTGCATTAGTAGAGTATTTAGTCTCAATTAAAAAGGAAAATAGTTCTGTAAGGCAAGCGCAATTCCTTCACTAAATTTTAATTCACTCCTCCAAAACACTCAACTTGGAAAAATCCACCAGTTTCATAACAACTCTTGTATACACTCAGAACTGCTGATGAACAGAGTGCTGCTGCCAGACCCTCCAAAACATCTGCAGGACTCTGCTTGATACGGCCTCTCAGCTGGGCATCCACAACTACATTTAATTTTCAAGCACAGACACCTGTGCTCTTTTTCTCAAAGTAATTTTGTCAGGATCATGTGTACCTGAGACTTACCAGATCTCCACAAAAAAAAAAGTCTCTAAGAATCTGTGTGGACTGACTACGCAGTGATCTGCTGCACAGGTCTCTCGGAGCAGACCAGAATCATGCAGCATGCCCACAGAACAGCTCACCAGCTCCCTGCTAGCCTGAAGATACATGGGCACAGTCAGATTTTTCTCCCTCAGCACTGGGAAAGCCACTTGGTGTTCCTCGCTCCCATCCTCTGTCCACCCACAGCAACTCCCCCCCACTCGATTCAGCTCCATGGATGGCCGTTGTCATCAGGGACTGTGTTTGAACAAGGTGGGTACCACGACAGCAAGCAATTTCCCTGGCCCTAAGACAGCTGCAAGGCCCACAACGTCAGGGGCCAGGCACTCAGTGATGTTTCTCTGCCCGCCTTGCACACAACCTGTAATTCTAACGCAGCTGTCTTGTCCCTTTGCCTCACTTAGCACATGGTGGCAAGTCCTCACTAGAAAAGAAATTCAGTATTTTTTCCCTTGTCACGCACGGCTCAGCACATGGCCCTGTGCCTTTTCAGCATGCTGTTCACACCCTGTTGTGATAACAATTATTACTTATCTGACTAGATTTTCTCTGGGGCAGATAAGTACCATAAATCCAAACTTTCCTGAAGCACTGACTTCCTAATCCCCCAAACATGCCTTTAAGGCAATGCAGGGCGCTATCACCGTTTTCACAGAGCAGCAGAGAGGCAGAGGTCAGACAGTTCCACTAATTTGGGACATTCATTTTGAGATACCCAGGGACTGATCCGCAGAGCACTCGGCAGCAAGTAGCTTTTTACATACTCAAAGCCCAATTTTCTCTGAAAACCCAAGTGCAGCTCTGAGTGTTTAACACGGGCTGCTGTACCTCAGGGGAGCAAGTTGGAAACACAAACTCCAAACCTGAAAGGCCAGGAAGCAGGTGAGTCAGCATCACTTGTGACAACCTGGATGAGATGCTGAGGCAGGTCGGGACCAGGCCCTGAGCACTTGTGTCACCGCAACCAGAGGCTTTGAATGAAATTCAGACATGTATGATCTATGCAACTTTGTGTAAGACATAGGGATGTTTCACATAGCCAGAAGAAAGGATTTTGGTGATCAAGTAGCTCACAACTGCGTAGAGAAAGGAGCTGAGGACTGACCTTTATTCTTTACCAACCTTCTTGAAAGCACAAGAAGTGTAAAATAACAGAGGTGCTTCCTGTGCGTTTGCACATCATATTCCTGATGTTACATAAAGCTTTACAACAACAGCAAAAAAAACCCACCTCACAAAATAAACCAACAACACATTTTGTGGCAGTTTACCTCATGTTCTGCCTAAGCTTCACAACACAACCGCTACTCCGCCGTAACAGGCTTCCCAGAACCAGCCATCCCACGGCAGCGCTCTTTTCTCCTAATGGTTCATAACGTGGCTACAGTTTTATGGCATTTTCTCCTCCTGTTACTGTGATCTACTGAGATAGCACAGACAGTGACTGGCCCATATATTTCATCAACAAGTAATACTAACCCTTATTTTCAGGCTCTGCCATTCCAAGCCATGCAATTACTCCTCAAATGTCCCTGAAAGAGGCCCCTGCACAAAAGCTCTGCCACTTCACACTCAGGAAGGCTGAAATACTCTTTTACTCTTGTTTATAATCTGTATATAAGGAAATTGCACATTTGTAGTCTCATGGGGGCCATGTAGAAGACAGAATTCATGAAATTTATGTCAGTATTTGCTTGGGAAGAGATGGAGAAAAACAGTTATCTGTGTTATATTAAATCACTCTCAATTCAACAAGGACTATAGAAAGGATCTGCAAAAACATTCACAGTAAATTCCTATTAGTCATACCCAGACTTTTTTTTTCCCCAACTTGTATGAGAAACATTACTGCTATTGCAGGAAAAAAAAAAGATAATGTATTTTGAACAGCTTTTGATGGAACAATTTTATTTTATGTTGTATTTTTATTCTATTGCTTTCTGATCATGCTATTTTAATTCTTCTGCTCTCAGTTTTGTTCTCCAGTGCTAACAGGAGTATATTTTACACGCTAACACTCCTACAAATAAGGATTTATAGCTTAATAAAGTTGCTCACAGCACAAGTTTTCCTTAGAAGTGATTTCAGAACTACCAGACAACAGGCAAAACCCAGGGCAAGCAGCAAACACGGAGGTTTGGGATGAACAAAGCAGGTGTGGGTATGTTGAAATGGGAATACAATAAAGTTAGGTATGCCATTTTCCTACATGCCAGTGCACAGTGACATTATCTAGTAGACAGCAGCCTTCAGTGTCACACTCATGACTCACAAAACATTCCTCCACGCGTATTTCGGCATGTTTCCCTACCTTCCAGTCACGCCTACAGACCCGTAGTACTCCCCTCTGCTGTGTTTGGGCTTCTTCCCGCTTCCACGTGCTGTGCTGCATGCCTGCAGGTGATCACCCACCGTGCTGACACGGCCTTCCTCTGCTCCTGACAGGCTCTGCAGGGGCATCACCGTCTTCAGGAGAATTTACCTCAGCTATTCCCCGTTAAATAAATGGCATTTACTGGTGCTTTCATTTGCTGTAAATCAGGGCTCTGATTCTGGGATCCAACCCATGCAGTACCAATAATCTACTACTGAAATCCAGCTGTGGCCCCAGGGCCTTGGTTTGCTGTAGTTCAGAGGGCCGTAACGCGGGAACCGCACCGCCGCTGCCCACAAGAGGCATGCTACAGGGGGTGTCTTCCACAGGGAGACAAAAGCTCTGCTCCAGCACAAAGCAGCAATTTTCCAAGTGGAAGGGTCGCTAGTAATTTCAGATGTAGTACTTGATAAGAAAATGCTGACCCAATAAGAAGTGTACTGCCAGATGAATGACAATTTTATGTTATTCAACTTTATGCTCAGCACCACTCAATAAGCAGAAAGTTTCAGCTCTGGGATTCAGATCTTTTCCACACTGAAACAGTACTCTGAGCATCCCAATGACAGCTTGCACAGAAAACAGCCCCCAGTATCAAAGCTGGGGCCAGGACAGCTGCTGGAAAGGAGGCACAGCCACCTTTCAGACAACATGCATGACCTGCAGGAGGGTGATTAGAGCTGTTAATCACCTGGCACTGGACAGCCACCCCATCTGACCCAGGCAAGCTACCGGCTGCAAGCCCAACTTCCACGAGTACCAGATGAGGTCGTTCTCGGAGCCACGGTAGCTGGACTCCCCAGTTCAGGAGGGCACCCCAGTTCAGAGCACGGTGCTGTACCATCTTTCAAATGCACATCATAAACTCAAGCAACTTAGACACAAAAATCTTTTAGCCTACACCTGCAAGGGGCTCTCTGAAACTCAGCAGCGAAGTTGCAAGCTTTGGTTCTGACTCATTTACTTCCATTTAGCTCACGTATGAGCTGACAGTGTAAATTGGGGCTTTTAAGAATCAAAGCAACTGGTTGACAGCTGGTATTTTTCAGTGAACAGAAGCAGACAACTAGAAAAACTAGCTTGCTAGAATAACCTATAGCACTACTGTTCTCTGCTAGATATTTTTTTACTGGAAACATTCTGTTAATCTCTTCATCTTGGCAGACAGCTCTCTGAGGATGTCATGAAGCACGCAGACTTAAGTATTTAGGCTTATACCATAAGTAGTATCTTTCTGTGTCATTTCTTGTTTGTTTACCATTGATCTAAGAATGTATATGATGAGACTTATCAGCTCAAGAGAAGTAGAAACAAAATGAAGAAAAAAATAATTCCCCCATGGAATGAGAAATGGCTGGCATGCAGGTTACCTGCAGATACCTCACACCACAGCAAACCTCTAAGAGGAGAAAGCACGTGTTCCTATCAGGGCTAACAAGAGCAAGGTCCCAACTGTTCGGTACCTCAGCCTACACAAAAAGAACTAGATTTGTGAGATCCCTACACTGACTAACAGCACTACTAGCCTAAAAGCTGCAGAAAGATTCAAGAAATCCCTTTAGCCTCTTTTGCCCATTTCTGATCAGAGCATTTATATATATATATATTTAACAGGATATAATTCGACTTATCTACGTATAAACGCACCCACAGTCTCCACGCCAAATCTCTACGATTAACAAAAAGTTTTAAAACTTAACTGGTATTTTTGTTCCGGAGAGCAGAGACCCTACCTAACTCTGGTGCTCGATCGCAGCCGCCCGGGGAGGAAGAGCTTCACCAAGAGCAGCTGGCGAAAGCAGCTCTGCACCAGGCTGCCTCCAGCCCGCCGCGCGGATACAAACAACCCGTGCCCGAGTGGGGAAGGGTGGAGCTGGCCACAAAAAACCGCCACTGAGTTAAGGCTTGCAAGGAGGAGATAAAAGCAACAAGTGTTTGTTAACTCTATGAGTTTAAAAAAAAAAAAAAAAAAAGTAAGAGAGGCTTTGGTGTTCATGCAGAAAGAAACAGGCTTATTAATAAGTGTGGGGAATTGGATACAGCTGTGATATCTCTTTACTTGCAATGAGGTGTGTGGGTGTCTGGACTGGCCTGAGTGACCCAAAGGACAAGAAGCTAGCTCAGTGTGGGCTGGTTTTTCCTGCTCCATCCTGGCCAGGGCTGTGCTCCCAAAGAAACACCTGCAGGAGGGGTACAAAGGTACCCTGGGACCAGAGCAAAGTATGGGGCGCCTCCTGCAGCCACTGCTCTCTGTGAGTTCCCAGGCACTGCTAGGAACTTGTGCTAAAGCACAGGACTGTTTAACAACCTGTCTGCAAGAGGAAAACGTCAGAAACAAACAAACAACAACAACAAAAAAAAAACACTTAAAAGTGAGCACAGCTAAGAGCTACATAGGTCCTTTTAACTGTCGCTCTTTACCTGTGCTGCACTGGCAACCCCTCTGACTGCTCGCTCACCAGACCGACTTGATGCCTCTGGTGAGCAGAATTCACAAAACCAGTGAATTTAAAAAAAATGGTGGGTTTCATTACAGTGCTTCTTATTTTACAGCTCCCTATTGCTTTCCTGTAGAATTAAGGCAGATCAAGTGATACTTAAAATTAGTAAATTTAAATACATATAGGGTCGTAGAAAAACCATCAGGCAGAAGGCAGGCAGACCTGGCTGCTGAATGACTTGAATAACCTAAAGGACATGGTGCCCAAGTTACAGCAGGATCTGCACCACATCCCCCCTCAAGACAACAAAAACCCAGACCCAAACAGCTCAACAATAGGAAGATTAGAAATATGGATAGGGAATATATATATATATATATATTCATTCAATCTGGAAAACATTGGCTCTTTTATCTAACAAAAATCCTGAGTTCAAACTAAATGGAAACCAGCAACATGGGAATAGGAGAGGAGTGAAATGTTACTTTCTTTTCTAACATAACCGAGCAGAATAGCACAAATTAAACAGCAAAAAAGTTTCAGTGAGAGGAGATAGACAACTGTCCATGCCTCCCCAGCAGAAAGCCATGAAGGTGTCAGAGACGCCCGAAGCCAGATGAGGGAGCTGCAGAACGAGAGGCTGCTCCAGCCAGAGGCCCCAAAGCACGGGTGAGGTGGGCAGCCCTTCGCTGCCAGCAGAGGGCCATGCTCCTGAAGGACCCAGAGGGCTTCTGAACTTTTTGGGAAGAGGCAGTGTAAGCTGAAATGCACGAGCAACTGAATGGACTTTGGTATTTAAAAAAAAAAATAAACTGCCTCAAAAGGGAGCGGCGTTGTGAAAACAGTGGATGTTCATCTGATACAAAGCAAAGCAAGCCAGACAAATGGAAAACCTGGGGGGAAAAGTAAATATACAAAACTATCCTTCATCTCTGTCTGATGGTTTGGAGAAAAAAAAAAAAAAAAAACCTAGCCAGAAAAAAATCGAGTGTGGGTTTGGTTGCTTGTTTACGAGGAGCAAAATCTGCCCGTACCCTGCATGCTAAGGCAGCCGCCAAGCGGGACCGGGTTGGGCAGGACCGGCTGGGGCAGGCAAACGTAGGGGCAGGAAGGACAGACAAGGGATGGGAGGACGTTTAACCTAAGCATAAGAAAACCGATTCTGTGATACAGACGGGCACAGCCGAGCTACTGCTGTTATGCAACAGCGGCACTGAACCTGCATCGCCCTGCGGGGCCGCAGGGGCCTGATAAGTGCTCCCAGCCAGCACAGAAAGAAAGCAAAGCGCGATGAGATCCTGCGAGCCAGCTGCTTCTCAGCCTCAAACTAAACGTGTTTCATGGGCAAAGATGGCCAGGGCACACCCAATGCACCTTGATGAGCCACAAGAAACGTTCCTGGGTAAGCTGAAAACATAAACCAGGCATTTAAATGCCAATAGCCAGGCATCTGTGTGTTTCAACCATTCCACTCATCGCCTCGTACACAAATTTGACTACTTTTTCCTTACATAGATATATTTCATAATTCTACTAACTCAATCTTGTATGCACACCAAGTAAATTAACACACCCTCTCCCATTTCCACCCTGACGCTATGCAGCAGGCAGGCGGCTGCTGCGCCCCACGGGCCCCCACAACCCAGCGCCTTCCCCTGCCCGCCTGGGGGCTGCGGCCATTTCTGCTGGCTGTGTGCTCGTGTGCCTCCTAGATAACAAAGTGACCGCTCAGCCTCCGTACAGGATAGCTGGGCAATCATGGCTTTTTTTTTTTTTTTTTTTTAAATTAAAAAAAAGTGGTTTTGAAGCTTTCAGTTGCCATGGTGAGGGCACCAGCGAAATGCCAGAAGGAAACAAAGGCCAGGAGCACTTGCATACCACAGCTTAAATTAGGGTTTTGATGATATAGCAGATAGATGCTTACTCACTGAAAGAAGTAGTTATTCTGTATAAGCAGAATATGATTGTTTAGCATGTAAAATGACAAAACAGGTTTTAGTTTTAGAGTTAACCACAGAATTTATTTATTTATTTTTTAAAAAAGCTTTTCCTATTTTGGATATGTCACAGGTAAAGTATCTCAGACCCAACGTAAAGCAATGAAATTAGTCTACTGCAAAAACGTATCCTTTCCTTTAAAAATAATGACACAGTAGCCCAGTACCCAAACCTTCTGAACTTGCAGGCATTGCTGAAACAAATCTAAATGCTTTTCTGTTAAAACCATGGCCAGTTGTACTTCCAATGCTATCAGGCTGGATGTGGCTAACCTGGCTGAACGTACTTTCTTTCCACCAGACAGACACGGAACAGCACATGTCGGTCCCATCAGATTGTGCTGGCCTTCAGACACACATGGGTTACACGCAGCATCAGGCAAACACGCCTGAGAAATCACTGATAATGTCAGGAGATTCTTCGTGGGCAGCGTTGCAAAACTCCTATGATTTGTTTAAGACTTATTACAAACAGGCTCCAAGACATTAGCAAACATCAGGGGTAA
The DNA here is from genome assembly GCF_011077185.1 of Oxyura jamaicensis. Classification (NCBI taxonomy): domain Eukaryota; kingdom Metazoa; phylum Chordata; class Aves; order Anseriformes; family Anatidae; genus Oxyura; species Oxyura jamaicensis. The sequence continues at coordinate 25,412,946 of NC_048898.1, read as the reverse complement.
TGAGAAGAGCTTTTCAGTAGCCTTTAAATTATTTAATTTGGAAAGGGAAATTGCACATCAGAGAGGAGCAGTCAGACTGCACATCAATATGTGCATCAAATGGCACATCAGAGAGATGCAGCAGTTTGATGTCTGAGGGTGTCTGGTCAGGGCTGTAGCCATTACAATAACACACACTGCTCAAAATATGCAGTGGCTCCTGAAATATATATATATATATATTTCCATGCTAGGGGATGTAGCTTTTCCTACCAGGAACAAAGAAAAAGGCTTGTCAATTCAATATATGTGTACCAAAGCTTCCTCCTGTGTGGCAGTGCTTAACCCTTTAGCTTTATATCGTAATTCTTTGTTTGGAGAAAGTACGTGTTCACTCAAACTCACCTCGAGTCCATACATGCTCATGTATTTTTAGAAAAGAAAGGCATTATCCCTGCTACATACACTGCACAGTTAGTGATACTTGCCAGGAGATGAGTCAATGACTGCTTCTCCGATCTGAATGCATACATCAACATGTATGACCGGGTGAAGATTTACCAGTGAGCAGACACTACTTGGAAGTGTGTCTGATAAACTCTCTTCCTCCTCTTCCAAAACACCTTCAAACCAATTCCTACTCGTCAACTGGAATAAACCAGAGTAGCAACAAAGCTTTATGCAAACTTCTAAAACTGTAATTCTGAAGCTGTACAACAAAAGCATGATGCTCAATGCAATCCTGGACCTGTGTGAGGCAGACCAGTAAGAAGACAAATGCTTTCTGGTACTTTTGTGAAAAATATTGTATTCATGAGGAAACAAGATGATAATTTTCAGTCCTGACTCTCAAGAACATTGTGTCACATTGCAGCCAGACTCTGGAAGAAATAATGCAGTTTCTATCTCCAAATCAGTTATGAAATTCACTTGATGGATGTTCAGTCACAGATGCTGTATTACAACTGCTTTTATTTCCTCACAAGAGAAACCCTAGCAGTGTTCCTTTGAGTTTTCTATTTTGAGAAAAGAGATGACAGGAGACAGGAGGAGAAGGAAGCTGGTAGCTCAGGCACCTTCTCTCTGTGCCTGCTCACACACTCAGCTCCATGTCCTCATCTTCTCCCTGCCAGATGCCAACGGCTGCCCAGCCAGCAGGCCCCTGGCTTATTTGGATGACTGTTCCCTTGCAAAACAAAAACTTGCAACTTATTGGCAGCTCTGAACAGTCACTTCCCAAAAAGTGCTGGGCTCAGTTTCTCCTGCAGCAGGACACCAACAACCTCCCGGCAACTCTTTGTCCTCCAGCCGTCTGCTAAAGCAGTTACCTAGAGTCAGAGGTAGCACCTCCTCATCCCTGCCTAAAACCTGCATGCTGACACTTCACCTCTTAAAAAAAATAAGAAAGACTGAAGCAGAGACATTTATTACACTTGGCAGATGCAGCAAATGGTCCCCCTGAATGCTAAGCAAATAGTTACGCCCAGCAGATTCAAAGCTTCCATTGGAAGAACCCAGGAATGCCACACACACAAGCCCAAACAAGACCTCTGTAACTTATTTTTACTCTGCCCCTTCTCAACAGGCCGCGGATCTATGCTGTGAGTCCTGGCTACTTATAATGGGAGTATTTTAACAGGAAGGAGCAGACTGATCACATTTTACAATTGAGTGTTTAACATAATTTTATCATGATTAAAGCATTATGCAATACCTCCTTGGAGTATTTTCTTTATAATAGAGAAGCTGGCTGCAGAACTAAACTTGCACAAATGGACTCAAAAGCAATAAATTCCTTAGTCAACAGGTTCACATTATACCCAGAGCAACGCACAGATCCAAGAGGCACTCCACGACAACACTTTAGCAAACAATCCTGTTATTCATGGATGACTATAATAGGGTGATTACTAACAGCTGCTTGCAATCTCATTACATATGGAAAAGCTTCAGGAAAATGACACAAGAAACACCCCAACTTACAGAGGAACTGAACAGGGAAGGATCCGTGAAGCAGCTTAACCCCTCCGCGCCCCGCTGTCTGCATTACTCACCTTACACCCCCACCCTCACACAGCCAGTACTCCCCATGGCTTCAAAACACCAGTATTACTTTATAATGCATTCATCAGCTTAAATCCACACAACACACAAATTACAATATGAATTAAAACTAATCTGAGGGTGGTTCAATAGATTTGAGTGTTACGTGCAGTCTACACAAGTACTGAACTTAGACAACCACTAGAGATGTGCTAATACGGCCACGTATGGGTACGACTGCCCCCAAGTACATGAGAAGAATGCACAGTCTAGTATTTAAACGACCGTAGCCTGCATTAAAAACGTTAATTAAAGCATTCCTGATGCAAATGATAGGTTCACACTCCAAACCAGGAAGCAGAACTCCTAGCAATGCTGTAATTTGTTCCTATTTCACCGGTGACTCCTTTACTCTCTTCCCCGAGCCTAAGTTTTTAATTAAGTACCCTGCAGCCAACCAGATCTTTTTGTAATGCTGTAATGAAGCATAAAACCATAAAAGCATCAGGAAGAAAAAAAACACAAACCACTCACAATAAAGACTGTTTGTTCACGGACAAAAAGCAATGCGAACAGAACGTTGGATCATCTGCTTCATGGCTCTTCTTACAAGATGGTCCAGAGTTATTCTAACTAACTGTGACACAGTTTTCTTTAAGTCCCCACAAGTTAATGAGAAATCTCAGAAAAGAACCTTTTTTAGTTCTCAGCCCCCTCCCAAATCCTACTCACAGGGCTCTGCAGTATCTGAGTGACCCTCTTCCTCTGCTCCATCATGTTGAAGTCCTGCCTCAGGTCCGGGGACATGTTTCTCTCCCGGATATACTCTGGGTCGTTTTCATTGATGCGATCGAAGTACCTCTCCTTGTGAGGCATCGTGGCAGGGGGAGGAGTAGTGATCACCACCTGACTGGCATCAGTACTCATGCTTCAGCTCTGCAGATGATGGCCCTCACCTGGAGAAAAGTGAGAAAGGGCGAAGAGTGATTAGCAATTAAAAGGAGGACTTTGAATGCAGCTTCCAAGTTTGGACACACACAACCGTTCTCTTCAACTCTGCAGAATGATGTTTAGAATGAGAGCAGAACAAGTGAATAATTACCGTAATTAGGAAGTTAAGGAAAAACTGTAGAAAAGTGCCTAAAAACCACTAATGAGATCTCTGGTACTTTGAAACCATCTCTATTTGAGTTCAAATAAAAACCACAGCAGAACAATATTACAAATAATGAAATCCAAAATACACACTATATATTTTATGACAACATTTCCTGTCTCATTTTACATCACATTCATCACCCCCCAACATGTTTTTTATTATATTTCTCCTTCCTGACACATTGAACTTCAACAAAACACATCCAGAAGAACGGGGCCTCTGCTTAACGTCTGCTCAGAGCTCACCTCCCAGCTCCAACGAAGGCATCCCTTAATTACAGCGCTTCCAAAGCATCCCATAGCTTCACTTTAGAGAAATGCCTTTGGCCCATTCGCAGCCTGCCTGCAGATCTCTGCCAGTGCCTGTGCTTGGAGTTGATGCTCAAAGCGAGCAAAGCAGCAGCAAAGGGTGGCACTGGGCTGCGGCTTCAGCCGCTGCAGACATCAGGGCTTTAGCTCGTCTCCTCTGCTGCAGTCGTAAGCAAGGATTCTCATCAAAGCTCATTACATTAGGAACGAAAAAAACAACTTTCATGTCTTGCACTTAAAACATCATTAAAAAAACTGATAAGCATTTGTAAACACAAACAGAAGCAGATCAAAAGCAGAAAATCTGACGCCTGGATTTTCATACACAGAGTCAGGCTCGGAAACACGCTGAGGAACACCGTTCCTCAGACAGGCACCAAGAGGAAGGTTTTCTCAGGTTTGAAGAACAAAGAGAAGCAAGATTTGTAGGAAGAGGTACTATGAAAATACATTCTAGCATGCAAATACCTACATTCAGTAACGTACTTAACGTAAGAATATTTGCATGCAAACGTCTTTAGTATATAAATAATTCACAGAACAGCCAAACGTGAAGGAACGTCGCTTGGGAAGCAGCAGTAAGCAATGTGCTCCAACACGATACTGTCAGAGGCTCATAACATCCCTCCTTTGGGTCACTGCGAATACTTTTTGCAGCACTCTTAGCATCAAACCGATGCAGGGATCTGAGCTGTGCAGCTAAAACCTCCCACCTCTTCCAGATGAGACGCTTGGGGAGAGTCCTCCTAAAGCAGCTTTGGCAGCCCCAGCCCTCCTCCCGCCCGTGACGAGCCCCAGCAGCATGCTGGCAGGAGGCCGCAGGTTTCTCTTCAGCCAGTTTCCCACCGCGGCACCCAGCCGGCTCTGCTGGCACGCTGCAAGGGCAGTGCAAGCACGAAAGGCTTGGGGCACTGCTGCGCTGCCCCCAAGTGTGAAACCCCGGCCAGACGGCACCTACAGAGCAGGGAAAGCACTCACAGATAAGGCACAGCAAAACCACGTCGCCCAGTTTCTTATATATTACAGATTATCACTGAATTACAATGCTATCCAGCTTCACACCCAGCTTTCAGGAGGGTGCCAGGCCTGCTGGATGAACACACCACGTCCTGGGACATATAATCCACATCCTGGACACAAGCTCCATGAGCTTGGACGGTTTCTTTCTGGAAGCTGCGTTGCACTGGCTGCTCTGCCACAGGCTGAGCTCACTCAGCACCGGCTGGCTGAAGTCTGCCACGCACGGCTGGTCGGCGGATGCTGGGGAGGAGGCGAGGAGACACTGCTTGCTTCAAGGAGGTGGGGATTTGGGGAAAAACATTCAGTCCCTGATCTTTTCCCACTACAGACTGTAATTAGTTAATGCCTTTTCATTTAAGTCTTTGCTTGGGGCAATGTGCTACAAGCAGGGGTACAAAAGGAGAAAAGGTTTTGCTAAAGAATGAGCCATTGTCTTTTCCAGCTATGAGCGCTGAAGCAGAAGGACAGCCCTGTCAGGACAGCGCTCAGGGATAGCATCACAGCTCAACCTCCCTCTGTTCAGGTTAGAAAGGAGACCCTTGTAAATCTAACAATGGATTATGTTGTTCCTTTCCCCCTGCCCCCCAGAAATGGTGGGGTTTGAGAGAGAAAAGGCAGCCCATCATGAGGACACACAAGCCTACCAGCTCGGTCTCCAAGCACCACAAGGCACCACCAGAGCTGTTCTCCATCCCCTGGGGCAACTGCCTCCATCGGGGTCAGAACAGACACCCTCAAGCGCCTGCTGGTAGATGAAGCTGGTGTAGAGATGCAGAAGGTGAGAACCTCACTCCAAGTGGCAACTACCCAGGACTCCTGGTCATTACTTCTCTCTCAGAAGAGCTGCCTTATCCAGTTGTTTTTGCTGAAATGCTCCTGCACCCGGCAAAGCCCAAGAGGCATGTTGCTGCCCAAGTGCCAACCCGCGTGGCTGGTCGGACCAACTGCACGCATGTCTGAGCTTCAAAAATCTTTGATTATTATTATTATGATTATTTTAAATAGGTTTACAGGACACAATTAGTTCAAGTCCATTACTTTGCAATGCAGTCTTACAGTGACAGAAAACCCCATTCATCTGGAAAAAGACACAAATGTGGCTGGCAATGCTCAAAAGCCACAGAAGAGATTTTCTAATTGCTCTGGACTTCATTTTTTCCTCTTTCCTGCCAGATTGGTTTGTTACCTCTAGCCATTAAGATTACAACATTAAAGTCCTTGTGCTACAAAACCCTCCATTACTGGACATAATATGGGTATTGGGTCCAGTTGTTCCTACAAGACCTGGTTCAATGCCTGCTCTGTTGGGCCCAGGCTGACTCTTGCATAACCCCTACTGTTCGGCTGGAAAACTTTCAAACAAATCAGCCATTCTTTTATTATTTGTGTCTTGCACTGATTTTTTTCTAAAAAGGGGTCAGTTGTTAAAACATGTTCTGCTGCTGGGCATCTAAGAAACTGTACCTCCTTCTCAGCACAGGACTGGCAACGACACAGAAGCAAAGTACCCCCAGAAAATCTAGCAGTTGAAGTCTGTGAGTTGTGATTGAGAATCATCAGTCTCTATCCTCCCCTTTTATTTTCTTGGGCCATTTTTTTACCTAGCAGAAAATCAGTTTTGCTGCAAGGCTGCTTTGGGCTTCCACTCCTTCCAGCGATGCTTCTGAGTTAGAGAAAGAGCGAGCTACCACCTTCCTGAGCAGTAACATTTCCTATGCATGCTGTATTGTTTGTGTCGGGGAAATCTGTGGTCACGGAGCCTGAGATTCAGGTGGGAATGAGAGACCTCATGCCCCTGCAGCAACCAGAGGCTAAATCTGGACTGGTCAGAAGGGACACACATACACACAGAAGTAGAACCTGACCTAGGATCTGATTCTGTCCTGCTGACACGGTCACTCGTGCTCAGCCGAGATGCACATCTCAGCCCACATTTTGGCCTAACTTGCTAAGCCATCGTGCCAAATAGACTCAAAGCACGCAGAGGAGCGGTTTTGGCACCTGTGGTTCAGCTCCTCCAACGGGGGGGCAAAAGAAACCCTGAAAAGCAAGTCAGTGTGCTCAAGGTTTTTTATACAGGAATCCCCATCTCTGCTGAAAATACTTTTAGGGACCTGTAAAACAAAACAAAACAAAATTGAAGCCTTTGCTGCAGGGCACTCGCTAACATCACCCTGCTGCCCCCACTTACTGCCGAACCGACCGCTGACACCACCACAGCAGAAAATCGGCTGCATGCTGCCTCCCTCTTATGCCCTCACAGCTCATCGCTTTGGCCTCTTTCTGTTCTGTATTTTGCACCTGTAACTGGGCGACACGAAGTAGAGCATGGCACCTTTGTCAGGAAGATACACAGCTCTACTTAGAAGTCAGTTTTATTTAACAAAAGTTTCCAATTAATTGTAATAACTTGGAACCGGGCCTTGTAGTCCTTAAGTCCTGATCGTGCCCATCTGACACTTTGTAATGTCTGAGTAACACGCTGTGCTGCTTTTGCTGGAATAACTGTTTTCAATGTCAAATCACAGAAGCAGCTCAAAAATAATAATGAGGTCAGAGAAACACAGGGTACTGAAGGAAAAAAAAAAAAACACAATACAAAAAACAATAAAAAACCAAGAGCAAGAAAGAAACCAAAGACAAGGAAAAATTCTTGCCAAAGAACACCCCAGAAAGCACTGACTTAATGTATCCTTCACAACATACTGGGCACACATAATAAATACCACCATAAGAGAAATTCAGCAACAGAAAAGGGACCAAATGATTAGATCGCCTAGCAACAACTCATTAACCTACCTTTTATTCTGACTTTTTATGGCGGGTTTCAGCCATCCCCATTTTCTCTACGCAGTGCAATCCATCTGTTAGAGTTTCCAGCACCGTAAACCAACAGCGTGTGCACCACATAATTAGCTGCTTTGGCTGATTTCAGGTCTGAGCTCTCAAGCTAGATGAGACCGCATCCGAGCACTTCTTTTACGGAGCACATTGTGTTATTCTGCTCTTGCTATTTCTCGCCTGCTTGCTTTTAAGGAACAGTCTGCTCTTTCTTCTCCCCCCCTCCAGTATCTTGTCTGCCAGGAGACTTGTTGGAAGCAAGCTGGATGTCTCTTGATCTCAGTTCCAGCCTCCCTGTGAAACAGGCAGGTTCCAGTCTGAATCAAAGACTTGGCTCTCGCCAACGCTGTCAGCTACACAAGCGAGATGGCAGAAGGAAACACGCTTAAGGAATATGAAAGAATGGTTAAGAAGGACAGGAAAATAGGTAGGGGAATATGGACTGAGACTAAGGCCACCGTCGCTATCTTTTAGCATCAGGAATTCAACTTGCAATCCTCTCTTCTATAAGTTTTAGTAGTGATATATTATTGAACAATCACATCTGTTCTAGGACAAGAAACTTGGATAACACCTCAAAACTCATTTATTTTCTCTCTCTTGTTTTTATTCTTTTGATCAGGACATCAAATACCATAAATATCTGACAAGAAGTTGACAGATTACATTACCTCTTATGTTACAAGGGGCCTGGATTTCATTTATCAGTCTCACTTTACACATTGGTAAGAAGAATACACTGCACATTCATACACTAGCATCTTCTAAACTTAACTTGTGGAACTGAAAATACCTGTACTAGGCTAGGTAGTTAGCATTTGTTCAAAACTAACTGATTTTACTAATATACAGATTCTGTACGCAGGTACTCAAGGAAGTCAAACTGTCAAATTACACCCTCACACTGACACAAGGTAGTATTTACATTAGGAAAAAAAAAAAAGGCAGTCACACCTCCCGCCAACCCTCCCAGCCATCCAGTCCTTCTGCCTCTGTCACCTCTTCACGTTCGTGCCAGCTTGTTAAGTGGGATGGGTAGAAGAAAGTACTCATCTGCTGATTTTATGTTTTGGTTTATTTTTTCAGTTTGAACTTTTGTTTTCCAATGGCTGTTACTTTCGGCTGCATCAGCCCCCCGGCCAGCTCACTGCACAGCTACCCTGTTGTTGTGATACGGAGCTGGTAGCGATACGGGGCTGCTTCACGCTGCTCTTCCTAGCACAAGGCAGGCACAATGACGGGTCATACTACAGCCCAAACTGGTTACAAACCAAATATGCTAATCCATTGCCATGCACTTAATTTAAGTCCTTCTGCTTTTGAACAGAGTAAACGAATGAAATAGTCATCATCTCCTTTCAGACACCACATTAAGGAGACTGTGGCGGCAGGATATTTTTCCTAAGTACGAACTTGAGTATATCTGAACCCATTTTTTGTTTCTGCACTAAATCTAAAGCATCAATTTTGCATGCTCATATGGTGCAACACTGAAGTCAACATGAATATGCAAGCAGTTCAACTCATGCTTCGCTCATTGCGAGCTGGAGCTGAACCACAGCCAGCTTCTTCTCCACTGCCAAAAAGTGAGATGGCATCATGCACTGGTGATACCCACCCAAAACACAAGGACGGCACCTTCACCCGAGGACGTGACCCTTGCTGAGGTGGGGAAGGTCACCTACTGTGTGCCCACCCCATGCCCCAGCAGCAGCACCGGCCTGCCGCAGGCTTCACTGCCGCACTTGCTGCGCTGGCCTGCCAGGATATTGCAGCACAAGCTGGAGTGGGAAAAAGAAAAGAAAAAAGCCTAGAATGAGGGTTTGATGCATACAATATGCTCTGCCACATGGCCATAAATGCTACTTGCATGTGTTAAGTCTCAGAACTGAACTTTTGTACTTAACCTTGCAGACACAAACTACTTTAGTCATACGTGTTCGGGTATCCTTTCACTGTTGTGCAACAGCTTTTAACGATGGAGAGCCCGTCGTGAGCTCCTGCTCTGGGTGGCAGAACTATGAAGAGCACCAACATCCCCAGAGGAGTGCGCTCCCACACTGCGGGGCCTCCCTGACTCACTCCATCCTCTTGCTTGCTTGCACCAGCATGGTGCTACGGCCGTGCAGACAGCAGGAGCACTGAGATTGCACTGCTCTTCACACACACACACAAATTGTGTCCCCAAAAACCTCACTTTAAGAGAAGGTCAGTCACCCACAGATACCAAGCTGGTTCATGTTTCCCTGTCCCCATACTTGTTCCTTTAAAAGCAAATTTTCTTTTGCTATTCCTATTTCTTTTGTACTTAAATATTTTAATAAGTACCCAGGACACTGCAATTCACCAGACAGTTTTAATTTAAAGGTGAGGTATGTTTCGCTTGGATGTAAGTCTTATTTACATATGCAAACCCATGCATATATTTAGAAATGACATTGAAGTGCACTCTGAGCACCTGAGAGCTGCCACCTCTGCCTGGGTGCACAGGGTGACCAGTCCTACGAAATGGTGTGGAGTTTGTGCAGGCAGGCTATTTCTGAGGCAATTTAAAAAATCACCTCCTTAAACTGAGTAAAAGCACCAGACTGGCTAATAAATTAAACCATTTGTTAAGCAGTAATTAGCTTCTGTACTTACTAGACTTGAAAAGCATGTCAGTCCTACCTCACACCCACTTTTCCTCTGTTTCTCTTCCACCTTCTATACAATGAAGTTCACGAAAAGCACAGTAAAACCGAACTCTGTGACAAGTGCTCAAGTCTGTCTTGGTTTACGCTGTTTTTCTGTATTAGTATCAAAATTCCCACAGATGTAAAGGCTCACCCAAAAGCACCTGAACACCGAGCTCAAACCGCCTGTTTTTATGGCATGGCAAGACGGCTCTCCTGGAGAGGTGTCCTCGCTGCGGCACAGGGAAGGAGACCTACAGGAACTGCCAGAGGAAGACCTCTCCCTGCGGCACATGCAAAAAGCTGCTCTCACAAAGCACAGCAGCACTGAACAACAAGGATGGAACTGAAGTTAATTTCTACTCCCTCTTCTACATTTTTCTGCTTGTTCCCACTTTGATCCAACCACCGCTCACAGAAAGCATCCTCCCAGCCCCGCTGCCCAAGCGGACTGGGTGAGGACCACAGCAGCAGAGCAGACTTCCAGCCCATCGAGTTGCACACTTTCTAATAATGCATTTCGTCATGGCATTGAGGGCTGCTACAGAGGATCTGCAGGCAGAGGGCCCCCCGTAGAGCAGACGACAGCGCAGCAATGCCAGCAGCAGCGCCGGTTTTCAGATGGAGACAGAAGCACGAGGCCTCTCGTAATGCCACCTCAGAGCTTACACACCCCAAAGAATGAACTGTTCATCCCCATTTCATCACTTACTTTAACAACGCCCCTACCACAGTATGTCATAAATTGATTAGCAAATATTTACATGTTACAAAGAATCTCAATACTTATTAGTTGTGTGTTAAAGCCTTCCTTTATCCACTCCCAAGGCTAGCTACTAGCACTTGAGAGCACCAGCACCAACACAAGTCAACCTACAGAGCAGAGATCACATTACTGGTGCTTGACCTTCCTTACCTCAGGTGACAAAACCCCCTCAGAGTAATGTCAGGGAGCTTTAACCCCGAGTGTGCATTTCCATTTTATTTTAAAACCATAAATGCAGACAGAAGACAGAAATACCTATTTTTCAATAAGAGCAATTGCTTTTCTTTTTTTGGTTTTAAGGATTCTGATGAAACCTTGGCAACAGAGCACTGCAGCACCAAAGCAGTTTCAATTTTTGGTTCTCATGACCTAGCTTATATTCATGCTACAAACTGAACGAGGTTTCAAAAACAACTGTCAGCAAAGAGGAACGAAGTACATCACAGGTGGAGAAAAAAGATTTTATTTTAAAGTTGATACTGTTTTAAAGAAAGGTGGGACTTGGGTAATAAAAAAAAATGGGCAGTATTTTCCAAAACATTAAAACATAATAAAAAGCTATTTTTTTCTTAAAGACTTATCTCTGCTTATCTACATAATCACTTGTGGTTAAGTTACCTAAAATATTTCACGGGTCAGTAGGCAACAGAGAGCTAAATTAAAAGATTATGTTCTGGTAGTGCTTATCCGTACTAAGCTGTGAAAGTACGCGAACACACAACCCGCACACACACACAAGCAATAGCTGAAAACCTCCCTATATCCTTTGGAAAAGACGGAACCTATGTTCCTCTACAATATAAACTAAAAACTTATCTGTGAGAAAAAAAACAACACAAACATGTAATTGGAAAAGCTGATTGCAGCCGAAACCTTGCACGTTTTGCAACACCCTTCCCCTCCCACTCCTGCAACTTCCTCTGGTGACTTTTTTCTGGGGCTTCCTCTGAGCAGCAGTGATGCAGGAAGAAAACAAGTTCACTCTTCACGCAGACCTATGCAGTGTTACAGACAGAAGAACGTAGTTTGCTGCAGATTTTTTTATTATTATTTTTTTAATCCCATTGATTTACACCAACCTGGAAAGCAGCATTTGGAGCCACGAGGGCTCCTCTGGCAATCTGTGAGAACCCTCCCTGTTCACTGGTACAATGCGTGACATAAGATAGCAGAGAGGAATCTTATCGATCCCAGGGCACATCAGAAGCCTTGATTTATGACAGTTTGATTATCCCGAGAAGTGTCACGGCCAAAGCAGCTGCCTCCCGGGCCTGAAGGAGGTCAGAGGCTGTGACGGTGGGCAACCCAGATGATGGACACGCAGCAACTGCTGGATTTCACACGTGTTTACACCAACAGCCCATCCTGGGTACGGCAGCACGCAGCCAGACCTTTTTATAGCCCAAACCTCTGGGGTTCCTCCTCTTCACACCAAGTCCTAACCTTTCCCCTCAGCAGCGAGCAGGCCGACAGCCCGGCGAGGCCCTGCGGGCCGCGGACCGAGCACGCCGCGCTGCAGCTCAACGCCCCCCGAACTCCTCGGCAAGGAAGGGGAAGCCCGGCCAACAGCTGATCCCAGCAGGGACATTTGTAATCAGAGACGTGAAGAAAAGATGAAAGTGTGCCAGGCCTTCGATCATAAAGTCTTCAGGACAATTTGTATCTTTATTTATGTCACCACGCCCTGCGTGATTCCCCCAAGTTCACCTCAGGATCTCTGAATCACTCTACTATAAATTTTAAATATGCAGCAGCAACATAATCCATAGTAATTCACCGGTCCCAGCTTAGCCGTGTAAAAGTTGACTAACTCCTCAACAAAAGGAATTTTGACACTTTACTGACCCGTACAGATATTTCATGTTAAACAGAAAACGTCACTTTAAAAAAGCTGATTTATGATAGTAATAGCCCAAAATTAAGTATGTTTTAGATAACACAACTGCATATACTTATTTCATGTGTGATGAACAGGTATAGAGGGAATGATCACAGATTTTTAATTGTAATTTAAAATAGTAATTTTAGGAATCAGTTAAAGTATGAAACAAACGATGGCACCGACCCCAGGCCTGACTGTGCAGCAGGCACGTTGCCACTGACCAGCTGGGAGAAGAATGGAAAAACAGGCATCTTGAGAATAAAGCTAGAGATTTACTCTAGTAAAAGCTCACCCAAAAACATCCGTGAACTGAGGTGTAGAGAAGGTACTGTTAGTAGGACATTAACGGCCTGTATCATCCACTGGATGGCATAGGGGAGACAAAACAGAAACAACCCGAACCCCGTAGTACGCTATTACCAAATTATGCTGAGTGTCTTTTCTCACTCCATTCAGTCTCAGAAGGATGTTGCTTTTCTTTTCATTACTGGAATAAGTTTTGCCTCAACATATTGGACAATTTTTCCCCTTCTTGGTCCATTTGCAACCATAAATTAAATGCTAATGTGTGTTAAAACATAGCAAGAAGAAAGCAGCATTTAATTAAGGTTGCCAAATACATGCAAAATTCTCATCTGCAGAGAACTTAACTCGATACACATACCTTATGCTACGATTTTTCATGTTTTCTTGGCTGGCTTGAGGTGATCCTACCCTTCCCAACTCATGCGTTTCAGCTCTCCAAATGCCACCCCAGCACATCTGCCCATGAAGCGAGGGTCTGAAGTGGATACACGAACATCAGGGCTAACAATTATTTGGGAGAGGAAGGCAGGGGAAAGTATGGAGCAGAGAAGGGCCACGAGGTTCAGAGGGCAGCTAGGACCTCCTTTATTAAAGTTCAAAAGACAGCTATACTTAATTACCAAAGTTCAAAGCATCTTGCTTTAATTATCCTTCCCAGGGAAATCCCTAGATTAATGGTGGTGCACTAACGCTTTTTTCTGTGTTTACTCACATTTCTAATACTGTCTTCAGCTTGCTTCAAAATAATTAAAAAATATTTGACTGGTAAATCCAAGAAGTTTCCACTGCAGTCAAAGTCTTACCTACATAAATATGCACATTAATCTCAATTGACTTGGCCTGCATTTGACCTGTTTCTTGTCTCTGGCACTTTCTGCTAACAGCTAGAAAAGCAAATTGAATTTAGAGAGGCAAAGGTCTTATATACCTTCAGGAATGGAAAATTACTCAACTGGATTTCAAGGCAGCCAGTCTGAAGTCAAATGGTCATTTTGGACTTAGCCACAGTGCTGAGCAGAGAAGCAGATGTGCCCAGCGCAGCAGCCAGCACACTCCTGAACAAGTGCAGAGGATTTATTGACAAACGCCTTGGTAGGACACACTGTGAGGGTACGGTGAGTCAGTGCTAAGCGCATAGAAAGTAGTTTTTAAGATGTCAAAAGCAGAATGTATAAATACTTCGTAATTAGGCTACTATTTTCCATTTCAAGCAAGCAATTATCTCTGTTCATCATTTTTTTTCATCATCACCTGCAAGCATTGAAAGTCTAGATGAAAAAAGAAGATGCTCCACAAACTACTCCAGTATCCCAGCATGGATGCACTCCGCGTACTGTCCACAATCCTGGGTACATGCAAACATCTGCAGGGGTTGTTTCTAGAATGCAGCCTGACATCAAAACCTGCTGGAGATTTACACTATATTCTCTTTCACCTAAGCAGCTACATGAAACATGAATTGGCCGATTTTCACATCTAATGGTTAGCCAGTCCAAGGCATCGGTGACAGAATTTCCTAACAGCCAAGGAAGCACCAGCAAACAGCTTCACAGGATACATACTTTCTACCAAAACACCATCATAGAAGTGAAGAAAAGCTTTTCCACAATTTCTATAAAGTGAAAAACAAGGCAGGCTCCTAGAACAAGCTGCAGCAGCAGCAACTCATGCCCAGTTGCTAAGACCCAGGTCATGATTTTGGATCAGCATGTGTAGCCTCTAAGTGATCACATACCGAGCATGGCAGACAATCCTGCTAATCCTTCCCCAAGCAATTCTTCCATTTTTGACTCCTGTGTTGTTTATAGCATAAAAGTTGCTGTATTTGAATTTTCTAAGCTCATTTGTATACCCACTAAAATCATATTTGCCTGTTTGCAATTAACGTTGCTTATATTTGCACTGAAAGCCAGGAACAGGCACGTAACCCACTGGCTGGGAGTTCAGAATCTTTGAGTGTGAAGAGATGTGGGGGCAAATACTTCTTTCAGTTATATTGTCATGAATCAAAAGCAACTGATTTACAATTTAATCAAAATTACTGTAAAAATGACACTGTAATTTTATCTTTGGCAATGCCTTTTTTTATTTATTTTTTTTACTATTTAACTCATGGAAATCATCCCAGATAAACAGGGTATTTCAGCTTATGCCATTAGAAAATTATTGATGATACAGAAATGTTAGAGGCTACACAGATTACATCTGCTGGAAGACTGAAAGTAAATCACATCTTTTCTATGGCTTTCAGTTATCTTGGTCACTTACATTTTGGGTTGTTTTCAACACCTGTAAAAACCTAACACTGCTTTAATTTTCATCAAGGAATTAGAGACCTATATAGTAACATATGACCATGCCAAAAAAAAGACCATGAAAGCTGATTAATAAAGTGCTGAATAATAGTTGATTAGATGCCTGCCAAAGGCTGCATTCACAACAGCATCCACAGACATGCAGGAATGCTATGTGGGACAGCACCGCACCAGCAGGATCCAGCTTTGCAGTAAGCACCACATGTGTGCTGGAACTCATCTCCTGCTCCAAAGAGGGAAAGAGGAGGCTGAGGAGGAATCTGGTCCCCCTAGTCTGGTTTCAAAGGCTTCTGGAGGGATAACAGAGGATGCTTTTTTTGGAGTTGGGAAGTATTTAGACCTTTTTCCCCCTTTAATAAAGATGCATTCTTCTATTTTGCTTAATTGTTGTATTATTTGAGGCAGTGATGTAGCAGGATTTCTGTTTTTCATCTTAATTATTGGGTGGCACTTTCAGTGTGCATTAGAGTAAGTATTTAAGATACCATTTGTGAGTTACTGTAGGTTCTTTTTAATTCTGCAGCACATAGCTATGGGATTTTGAATTCTGCCTGCCTCATCAGCATTACGTTCTCTCTGTGATAAATGATCAAAATGGATCAGAGTTAGCACTGCAGAGCAGTTACAAAGAAGTGAAGGAAAGTATGTGAAGTTTGTGCTGAATGAACAGACTGTTTCCTGTGACTTCTGGCTTCGAGCTCAGAATGCTGGGATTCATAATGAAAAACACTCCTACCTGGTGCATAACCCCTGCCCCTCATTCAGAGCAATTATACAATACGAAACTCGAAGACAGGTTTTCATTACGTGTATCCTGTGTTCGTTTTCATGTCACATTGAAAGTGGTGTTTGTAATCCGGTGATTTTGAGCAACAAGGCCTGGGGTTTCTCAAAAACTAAAATGGGTGGAACTATTCCAAGTGGTCACATTTATTTTTATTTTTTTTTAAGTTATTCTCAACTGTCACATTAATGAGACATTGGATACAAAGCTTTTAATAATTATAAATATGATATCTAAAATAACAAAGCATGCAATAGAGAATGGTAAGTAAAGAAATCCACCCTGTCCTGCCCCCACCGTGATGGGGCAGCAAAGAGCCCGGTGTGCCCAACTGCCCAAAGGTAGGTCAACAGCTCTCCTGAGCTAACAGTGCTTTGCACCCTCTCACTCTGTGTCAGAAACTACTGTCCAGAACAGTAACTGCTCTAAGGCAGCTGTCACAGTATTATTTTCATCCATGTACGGGACATACACAAGGAAAAGTAATTACCAAGTGCTGCCTCATTTATTGTGACAGCACAATAGTGACCATTCTCAAAACTACATTGTTTGGAAATGCAATCAATGCCTTTAAGTTACTTGCCTGCATTACATGTACTCCTAAGAGGTTTTGCGCATTTTGCAATAAAATATAAAACATTTTAAATTGAAATTGTCTCTCTTTTCTAAAAATTTGATCATGAGTTTGATTAAGTATGTCCACTTTTACTGGACTGATTTTTTTTTTTTGTCACTGACCTATGATCGGATGGATTGAGCAACTTACGCCTCATTGCAACCTAAGCATCAAAATCCTACAACTTTATCTTCTAACCAGATATCAACTTTTGTAATGCATGCGAGAATTATTTTCTACCAACTTGTACCAAGTTTGGCTTAAAGTAACCAACAGGTTCAGAAGCTACATTGCAGGAATGAATACGTGCATACAGTGTGATCACAGAAGACCTCAATTTCTTAGAGCACAAAGTGAGCTGGAGCTCTCACTGACACGCAGTGTGCGACCAGACAAGTACAGAACTTAGTTCAGTCAAAAACCAAAAACCCAGCCAACAACTCCCATTAAAATTAAGCTTAACCTGAAAAGGAGGATAGCAAACACAATTTTGCAGACAGAGACAGTCCAATGTGTACTTGGATAACCACATTTCCTTTAACAACAAATAGCATTTGCACCCATGGTGGTAGTATTTCCTGAAATGCGAGCAAACAATGCAATAGATATGTTTGGGAATTTAAATATGTAGTATAAAGACAGCATGAGCCATCAAAGCATACTAAACAGTGTTACAACTGGTATCTATAAATAGCAAAGGTTCACACTTCAGAGAGAAGACAAGCATTCAGAATTCCCCAAGTGTCAGTGAACAGTGACCTCAGAGTGCTGGTTCCACCTGAACGAAAAAAGCACTTAACAGAACTGGGAACTGTATTAGCAGAATAGCTTGATTTTTTTTTCTTCCATGCCCTGTGCTTTCATTTCCAATTGCATCGTTATCACTAACAAAAAGACAAATCAATTCAAATCATATATTCGAGAGATTCTATGTTTTAAAAAATTTGTTATTCTTGCAGCTCATCTGACCTCCTCAGTACAGCTATGACAAATGCTCAGTCAACAAAAAAAAAATCTGAACAAGATGTGTGCTCAGAGTATCAGTTAAGAAATATAGCTGCTCTGAAACATTAAGGAGAATACAAAAGGGCTTCTACAATAGTATAACCTTTGCCTCTGTGTGCTAGCATCACAGTTTACATGGTTTCCATGGAAACCCTCTGCAAACATATGAATGTTCTTGCTGCGTTAGATGCTGAACAGAAAATCCTTTGTGACCATTCCGGAGGGCCATGGCCAGTGCCAACCTCCCAGTGAAATAATGCCCCTCACTATGCCTTTGCCCAGCAGGCTCATGACACACTCTCTCACATGGTACAGCTGCTGCCATAGCTTGTTTTTCCCCCATCTGAAAAAAAGAAGTGTATGTCGTATCTTTTAAATGTCTCTCCTTGCATCAAGAGCGTGCTTTGCCCCCATCAGACTGATGGCCAAGTCCCCAGGACTGGACCCTCAGATGCAACCCAAAAGCTGTAAAACCAGGGCACTGGCTGGGAGACTTTCAGCAGGCTCCAAGTCAGGGCACAGGGGAATATATTTACATAATGAGTAGGCAACTGCCCAAAGCGAATGCCACAATTCCTCATTATTAAATATCTCGAGAAAAGCAAATTAAAAATATATATATATAATCCCAGGATGCCACAAGTATGCTGGTGAAGAAGGGAAAACAAGTTTCACCACTTGTTACTTTTTTGTAATCGACTCACCAACTGACCTACATAACACTCAGAATCACAGAATGGCTGAGGTTGGCAGGGACCTCTGGATGCTGTCTGGTCCAGCCCTCCTGCTCAACCTGGAGCACATTGCCCAGGGCCGTGT
The DNA here is from genome assembly GCF_011077185.1 of Oxyura jamaicensis. Lineage (NCBI taxonomy): Eukaryota > Metazoa > Chordata > Aves > Anseriformes > Anatidae > Oxyura > Oxyura jamaicensis. The sequence goes on along the minus strand of NC_048898.1, from coordinate 25,394,431 downwards.
CCGGACAGATGAACCGCTCATGTACTGCACAGGCTCCTTCTGCTGCAATGGAGGCAGAAAAATTTTATCCAGGAGAGTACAGAACTCATCAGGACTGGTTTCTGGTTTTGGTAGTTAAGGGTGTGTGTTTGAGTGAAGGCTGAGGGATCAAGAAAACTTGTTTCCGTTTTATAAAGGAGGAGCTACTGTCAAAACATCTGAGTGTTGTGTCCCTCGTGAACTTCCTCAAAACATACATCTCCCCTGCAACTATAAACATTTTAACCAACATTGAGATAAAAGCACATCTAATAAAGTGAATTACAAGTGCACCTTCAAGAGACCCAGTCTGTGCACACAGCTGGACGGCACCTTGTTTGTAAACTGAAGCATTCCCCTGTATTCTCATTTCTCTGAAATGGAGCAAATTCACAGAACAGCAAGTCTGACTCTCTGATCTGAGATATCAGTGGTGTAGTTTATCAAATTACTTACAGATGTGCCCAGTCTGAGGCAGGACGGTGGCTCCAAAGGCTACATTGAGGAGAACAGCGAGCCTGCAGTCTGTGCGGCGAGGTGAAAGCCTGACTGTCCGATCCCATACGAAACAGGAAAGGTCAACACCTTATTGTCTGTAAACAGGCACTTTAGTGATTAAGCTATTTTCAGACACTATTACAGTCCCAATGACAACAATCAATACAGTAATAGTTTTGTGGCGAGTGCTGCAGAAGGAATACGACAGAATTTGTACCGGGAAGAAAAACCACGCTCTTACTATGTCAACACCCTTGATTTCTCTGTTTATTTTTGTCCCTTTACAACAGGAAGCCCCAGCAGGAAGCTCCCAAAGCTGACACCGCCACCACCCTCCCGCCCCAAGCCCCGCACACCAGCTACCACGTTACTTCTGCGGCCCGGCCCGCGTCTCCCTGCAGCACCGCCTGCGGAACAAAGTAAATACTGGGTTAGCCGCAGAGCTCTCACTGTTCCCCTGCTCTAACAGCCCATTGTTCGCTTGCGGTTGCCTCAGCAAGATAAAACACCAAAAAGCAGTGTTTCCGGAGGGGAAAAGCCTTCCCACCGGGTGTCACGGGTCCAGGGCTGGGCTTTGGGGGGGGGCAGGCCTGCCCAGCCGCCCCATTGCTTAGTGCTGGGGGCAAGCCAACCGTACACAGGCCTGCTCGGACCACACTCTCCTGCTTTGCTGCGCAAGAGCCATTTCCAGTGGATTTGTTTAAAGTCCTGTTAATTCCTCAGCAGGAGCTGGACGGGACCTGCTGGGGTCCACTCTGACCCATCCCATTGCCCCCCAGCCTGGCTTCTGGTGCAACCTATGTCAGCACCAGGTTATGGGTAACGGCCACTGCAGGTGATATTTAAGCACAGGAGATGATTACAGACAACATTTAAGCACAGGAGAAAGGACACAATAGACAGAGAAATTAAACCAACCATACAGGAAATGATAAAATCGAGAAGTCACTCATTTAATATTTTCAACCATATCCTCTCACCCTATAAAGTGCACTGAACTTAATTAACATCCCACTAATGAGACCTCCGATTGCCCAGAACAAAGCAATAATGAACGTGAGCTCTGTTTCTACCAAATCTACCAGAAAGATTTTTAAGGGTCTGCTTTCCCGCTGACATAAACACATGACTCCCATTAGCCTTAATAAAGGAAAAGAGCATTCAATGAGAGATTAATTTCCCAGGACTGCACAACTAAACCGTGGCATGCCTAAAACACACTACAGGCTGCTAAGAAAGGGTTGGCTGTCACAAAATCATAGTGACAGATCAAATTCTTTCATAACTTTCCCATGATTTTTTTCATCTTTTGTTATAGTTCAGAGTTTTTCACTTCAGGATGGAGAAAACGTTCAGAACTTTTGACAAAATTACGGAAAAGCAAATCAGACAGTGGAAGATTTAGCTCATTTTTAGGCTGAAAAATACAATTTCAAACACGGACTTTTTGTTTACTTTAATCTTAATGCATTGTCCCTGTATACTATTTTTGACTATACAGTACGTAAATCCTTACTCCCACAACAATGTAAATTTGTTGACAGGATGATAGGTTAAAGTTTATCTTTCAGGCCGCTTCCCTTGCACCAGTCATAGAAATCTAGTTATGTCAATTTATGTCCCTCGCAGTGCTCAGCGAGGCGAGGAAACGGAGTGGAGTGCCAGAATGTGGAAACAATGCAAAAAAAAAAAAAAATGCCAGAGCTGAGCATCCGATGCTTCAGCTAAGCCCTACATGTCCACAAAAAACTCTGGGATTAGTACTGTGTATCTCAAAGCTGCATTAAAAAGACTTAATTCTGGATGTGAAAAGCATATTTAAGCATCTAATAGAAGTTTTTTCCTTTGTCTTTCCTCCACAGCTCAAGTTTATGAGTTTCAAAATGCTTGAGGGCTTTTCTTCCCCCATCCCAAAAATCCAATTTGATAGGCAAAATGAACATATTTCATGATGTGCTTATCATAAGAAACCTACTTGACAATCTAAGACATTCAATACTATTATGGTATACATTAATGAACGCTGTTTCACACATTGACCTATAGCTTTCCGAGAGAATAGACTCTCTACTATCTCTTACTGCAATGGCCAATAGAGGAGAATATCTTGTTTGCTACTACTTATGCACACGACAAAAGCCCATTAGCACATACACTCACGGAAGCTGAACTGCTTTGATATAATAAACTGAGATATGGAAATAGAGTGCAACAGTTGCTGTAGCTGCATGACCAGCACCGTGCTGTATTTTAGAGCCATATATTAAAACGCATCTTGTGAATTAAATCAAGATTACCTATTTTTGCTCAGCCATACAGAAATATTTTTTTTCCATAGAATTAAAACTGAAATCTGTAAAGCCAGTACAGCAAACTATGATACTGTGCCACAGCAAGATCGGTCCTATGCCTGACACGGTCACAGCATACACTTGAAGTCCAGTGGCCAGTCCTCTCAGAGCTGGCACTCTGTTCCACTTAAACAGAAGCAAAGCTAAATCCCATGTTCATCAAAAACCAACTAACCAAAACAAACATAGAACAACTGAGGCAAGCAGGGAATAGCTGACTTAAGGACTACACAGATACCCATTGCACTGGAAAACCACACTCAAAACACAAAAATTGTAACTCACCAGCCATGACACTACTCTGAAGACAAAAAATCACAGAAGTTTGAAATAGAAGATAATCAAAATACATGACAATTTTCTTCAGCAACCATCCCTGACTGTTCTGTCAAATACACAATAGCAATAGCACAAAGCATCTTTATGACAGGAATGAAAGGCTCTTTAAATGCTCCTTTTATTTTTTATTGAATGAACCCACTCTTACACAAAGTTCACGCAACGATGTCTCGAGCTCCAGCACTGCTAAGTCACGTATTTGATTGGCCAACTGTGGCGTGCAAGTTACATGCAGAACAATCCAAAACATCTATTAATTGCACGTAATGACTTCATGTGGCAAGTCAGGTGGTTGGTTAAGACATTGAACTTGCAAACACTTTAAGATATGGAGTTACTGGTAAGATTAAAATCTTTTCAGGGAGTATTTCACCATGACTGACCAAACACTTCTGGGCTCACAGTCACTGGCTGGCAAAAAAAATTAAAAGCAAAACAAACAAATACGGGTGTTGAGAACCAAACCCACAGGCTCCTCCTGACAGCAATGTTAGATTTGGTGTGGTTTGCTCTTGTCACAGCGCTGTGACTCCTTGCTGATGCTGCTTCTCGCTGCACAGAGGCACGCTGCACCACTCCTCCCCCTCACCACAGAAATGCCAACAGACAGTGGTCACTGAAAAGATACCATCAGATGTGGCAACTCCAGAGAAACCTTCCCCTAAGGAGTGTTCAAGTTTATTCATGAGAAAAGGGTGGAGAAAAACCACAGCTACAGGATTCACAAACACGAACTCACGGGTTTGTAAAGTCCATCACGCCACTGACCTGTCACATAACCCACAGGCAAATGCAGCCGCAGACTCCCTGGATCGAGACGTTCCCGACAGGATAATATTACACTGCCCACCTACTCTCTCTGTTCTTAAAACTGCTTTTTGCCACTTTTAATCTCAGTCAGACGGGGACGAGATTAAAGTACATTAGGAAAGACAGGGCACGAAGCCAAAGCAGAAACCAACCTGCTCCTAACCCTTGTTTTAACAGCCCCTTGCGCTGAAGGGGAAGCTAAGAGCGCAGTTTTCATACACTGCCCACTGCCTTGAAGTGGATACAGACACAGTACTGGCCATAAAAACAACTGCAGCTCTATGATTTCCTAAATATTTATCATTCAGACACACCACAGTACAAAACCCAGAGCTGTGTTCCTGATACCCAAGCCTTTCTGTCAAAACACGAACAGAGAGAAGACCTCCTGGTAAAAACAGTTCGGAACGCTTTCACGCTTTTGTTTTGAAGTACAGATCTGTCTTTTTTCCCCCACCCCAACACCACCCACTCTTCCAAACAAGTAAGCAATCCAATGTTGCAGAGGAATTTTAATTGTTTCCATAACTTCTGTTACCTGCCAAAAAAGTGCTTAGTATGACAGAGAGAGGACAGGGTGCCTATGCTGTGTGTATATTTAAAATAAAATATGAGCATTCGAATATATACATATATAGGCATTATATATGGCTTACACAGCAGTTAACTTGTGTAGCTATACAGAGCAGAAGACTTTGTAAGATCCAGCCTTTACTCTTTGAAGTAGCAACCATGGCTTGAGCACACTTGACTCTTGGGCTCAGATTTACAATGGAGTTCCTACAGCCCAGCTCCTGCCTGTTGTGTGAGCCAGGCTGGGTTTGTCGTCTCCATGCACAGTGCTAGCCATGACAGATGTTAGTCAGCAGTGGCAATCTCTTGCACGAGAGGCTAAAGTAAGGCACACACCTCTATATTTGTTGGAAGTGCAATCCCACAGGTCTCCCCAAAGCCTCCACAAGTCTGGCCGATGCGTGTGCCATGACTGGAAGCCTGCCTCCTCACAAGAGTTGTGTAACTTTTCATTTATTTTATTTTTAAGATCTTGGTCTGTCATCCCTTCCTCACCCTGCACAGTATTTCTTACCACAAATAATGGTTCAGGACCTTTGAAATACTCATCTTGTGGTAGAAGTAATTGCACAACACAAGCCCGTGAGGACATTTTCAGCGTATTTGTAGAACTTCATTTATTTAGTTATTAGGACCAGGTCTAAAAAAACAAAAACAAAACCACTTTCTCTAGCATTTGTTAAAACAAACAATTCATTCTATAAATCACACTCTTCATAAATTGACAATATGTGATTCTGTGTATCCGCAAAATCCCTAGGAAGGTTGTAGTTATTTAGGCAAAAGTGCTTTTGTTTCTACAGCTTATAGATGCTCCCTTGGGTAAACTGCATGCCAGCATAAGCTTGCTAATAGGGGAGGCCTAACAATTTCCATAAAACAAATGCATTTAGAACAGTTTAATAAACAAGAGGAAAAATATCTGTGGGATTTGCAGGGTGGAAGCTAGCAAAATATTATCTTCAATGGTAGATATTACACATTTTTCCACTGATTTTAAAACTAAAACCAGCAAGCTGCAGCTCCTGACATCTCTCGTGTTCAGAACCTACTTTTGACAGCATTTTGTGATTTGTGATGGGTGGTTTGTTTTTGAATTGTTATGGGCTGGGGGAAGCCTCGAGGCAGACGTGCAGCACTGTTGATAACACACATATTTTCCAACCCCATGATAAATTTCCCATAACTGCTGGCCCACAACATGACTTTCAGTGGTTTGACTGTTTCACATTTGGATACAGCAGTGTCAGTCCATTTGGCGTGATAGCCTTGGAGCTATGACACCAAAAACATGTCTTCCAAAGATGGAAGACAAACATTTCCAGAACTGATTACTTTCAGCACTCAACGGAGGTCACCCTGAAGCAGCTTAATTTCTGAAAATACTGCATGTTGCATTCGGAAGGCCAAATTTCCCTTGAGAAACTTCTCAAACTGGAAATCCTAAGTCAGAGGTGACTTTTGGAAGGTATTGTCAGAATCTGGATACTGATGTTAGCAGCCTCGGCTGTGACTGCTTAGGTGATGCTTTATTTCGTATGCAAACCCAAACAAGCACACGTATTTCAGCACCTCTGCATCACTGCCACTGAGAAGGCCTATGCTGTTTTCAAAGCCTGAAAACCTGCCCTGTCACAGCTGCAAAGGAAGTGACAAGAGAAGAAAAACACGGGCAGCGTAGATCAGCAATTAATTCCATCCACCGCTGCCCAGCTGCTTGCACAGGGAGGAATTGGCCTGTTTCCTCTCCCTGCCCCACTGCAGAGCAGGCCCTGCAAGGTGGGACGTACCGTTAGTCTTTCCTCTGAATATAATCCCCTCACCTCCCAGGGATTTCGGGAAAAGCACAGAGTACAGGAGAAGAGGATGGTACCAGTAACATCCACAAACCCTGCTCCACCGAGCACCGGGAGATTTCATCCCACTCTGGAATAAATTCATGAGGCTAGAGGCAGTTTATCTGCTTCCCCTAACACATTTAAACAAATGAGCAAACAAAACAATCCAAACAAATGAAAGAATAAAGCAACGCATTTTTTTCCTCCCTTAATTGAAGCCAACTCCCATTCAGAAACTCCAAATCGTTCCTCTGGATTCCTTTATCCCTGGGTAAAGCCACACACAGCAGACTCTTAATATACATCACTGGCATTTTCCTCAGCTCCAACACCTCCTGCTCACCAGCTCTTTGCGTGTTAGTAACAGCAGGCCACTTTTTGGCTTGCTGGATCTATCAGGCAGAGACAACATCTCAAACTGCACAGCTACTCAGAAGAATAGCACTGGTAAGGAAATGCCAAACCTTTGACAATTTTCAGAACCAGTGTCTAGGTAAGCAACTATTGGAGGACTATCCGTCTGCAAAAAGGCACCAGGAAGAACCATCTTGTCCATCTCACTGGATAAATCTGGTTTGCTAAAAGTACAGGCTTGGGTACCAGCGTGTGGGAAGGAAAACAATACTGCAGAAGTAGGACTGGGACCCTACATCCATATAGAATCACAGAATCATTAAGGTGGGAAAAGACCTCCAAAGTCACCTGGTCCAACCACCCCCTTACCACCAATATCACCCACTAAACCATGTCCCCAAGCACCACGTCCAACCTTTCCTTAAACACCCCCATGGACGGTGACTCTACCACCTCCTTGGGCAACCCGTTCCAATGCCTGACTGCTCTTTCTGAGAAGAAAAACAAGCATGAGAAACCAGCATGAGAACAATATTCTTTTAGCAAGTAACAATGATGAAATATTTCAACACTGCCTCTTTAAACATCAATCTGTAAAGTTTAGACGTATGCTTCAGGAGGATTGTATAATCTCTGCAACACCTACACAAGCACTCAGTGTTATCAGTGGGAAACTACAAAAACAGACGACTTGCAGCAATTTAGAGTTTTCCAAGGAAAGTAAATCCAAGTTCTGTGGTTGACTGGAGAGCAGTACTGCATGCATTGTTCAAAATACCTTCTCTTTTTACTTCCTTGGAAGAAATGACTTACTGATGGGTACACAGAAGCAGCAAACTATTTATTTATTTTTAATCAGAAGTATAGCATGCTTTGCATTGCCAGTAACCTTACTATACTGTTGCAGCAGTTCAGCTGCTTACTGAAAGCATGATCAGCTCTCAAATCTTCCTGTAATTTCAATTCTAGCTGCTCTACACTGGGCAAATCCATTGAGGGGTAGTTTACTACACTGTTTGCTGTCTGCCACAGCAAAACCTGAGTTTCTCATATACAAAAACACATGCAAAACACTTCTTTATACTTTCAATCCAGTTTTCCAGCAGGAAGGAAGGCATGGGGGGAAGGAGGGGGATGCAGCAGCACTCACACCGTGCAGCCCCAGGAACTCCAGGGCATAATGCCAGCTCTGTAAGAATTACCTCCTTTCATAGCTGCTGCAATACAAATAAAATATAATATAAAATAATAACGATAAATTAAGTACTGGGAAATACAAGGCAAAACTCTACTTAAAACAGCAAAACAGACACAGTGAAGTTGTTATTTTAAATATCTCAAAGGGAATAAAGGCTTTATTAGACCTAGCTCAAACTCCAAGGTACTTCAGTGAGCTAGGGGATGGTGACAGTGACAGCTGCCTCTTAGAAAGTCACGCAGCCCAAAAGCAATACCCACCTCACCCATGCTTACTAGAGTGTTTACTAAATCAATACTCATCAATTTCAGGACTCTTTCTCAAGCCTAGTTTTACAGTGATATTTTGATAGAAGGCTGCAAAAATATTGACATGTCAAGAAGGACAAGAGTAAACTTCACTGCATCAGTGAAGCCCAGCTGAGTGCTACAGATAGAAATAACCCAAATGAACCCTGCAGGTGTACGCGTGCCAACAGGCTAGCCCAACACAACCACTCACAGACTACTCTTCTTTTTCTTATACAGAGCAAAATTCCCGCCCGTGCAGCACACCTGCCCAGGACCTAGGCATTGCTTAAAGTCACGTAAGATGTCTCTCATAAATTAATGCTACAGTTCTTCAGTTCTGTGGGATTTAGCATTTAAACAGAGGTGTGATGCTTCAGGCTAGAGTGTCTAGGGCTAAATGCAGATGCAGAGCGGGCTCCAAGCCTACACACCACTCACATCCCAGAACAGCCAAGGGTGACTGCAGCAGCGGCGTTTGAAGAGGTGCGCAGCTCTCAGGTGTGCTACACACCGAGCATTTCACAGGGAAAGGTTGTGAAAGGTGTTTAGAGAACCCACAGACAGCCACAGCGTGAGGAAGCTACTATTATTACTCATGCTGAGAAGGCGCCCACACCAACGGACAGAATGTGTGCAACATGCATTACTGGAACAGGGAAAGCGCTCGATGGCGCCTAGGAACACTTACACTACATAGTGGCATGAGGCATGAGCTACAGAAAAACAACATTTCCATGTTCAACTCCTGTTCACAAATTCATCAGGTCCTAGAGGAGGGTTCTTTTGCTTAAGCTCAGATGTTTACAAACATTCAAATTCATTGTCTGAAGTCTAGGCTGAAGCAAATAATTTGCTAGACTTTGCTGCCTGTACTGACTAGACATCCATCGTGACAGAAGCACATAATTCACAAGCAGACATCCATATTGCAGGCATCTTCAGTTATGCAAGACAAACGCAGCTCTGCCACACTAGCAGGGTACATGCGAGACTGAGGAAGTACACAGCAAGAAGAGATCGCTTCGTTATTTTAAATACCAAGGGAGAAAAATGACAAATGGTGGATTTTAGAAGAAGAACCTACTCAGTAAATTATTGCAATTCACACAGCAGCGCAGGCAGCACGCTTTGGCATGTGTTTTTCCAGGCTTCTCGCTAACTTCAGAGGTATCGATCCCCTCCAGAAGCTGTATGACACACTGATTTTCTGCACTGCGACACAAAGCAGTATGAAACGAGCGCAGAGCAGCTACCAAGCAAACAGCAAGATCTGGCAACGGCGGTGCGAATGTGGACGTACAGCTAAAATATGCTGCGAGAAAATGTCACCAGCACAAATAAGCTTGCAGAATATCAAGTGCAGGAGCTGCTAACATAACAAGCGCCGAGTGAAAATACATCTGATTCCTTAAAGAATATAAATCTCCAAAGATGTCAACATGCAGGGAAGAGAGCATGAGGAATGGCGATGGGAGGAGGAATGGGAAACGCAGTAGTTTACATTTTATTGTATTTTGTGATCAAAATACAGGTTTACTTGAATAGGAAAATGTATTTCCATGAAGACTACTATATAGCAAATAACCTTAAGAGGAAATGGTGCTTAACAAGGTCCATAAAAGATTTTTAAAGCAACTATAACACTTTCCCCCTTGCTCCCCATAAATGCTTGAAGCTAACGTACATCTTGAAGACCAAACTTTCTGTATTTTGTTATTGCTGTCATGAGAGGATAAATGAGCCAGAGAGTTAGCAAATGCATTAAACAGCTCACACTTCTGGACCTCAACAAGGTATTAAATTCTTTATATTACACTGTATGACATGTAAATAAGCAAAGTGATGCCTTCTATCAGAAATCCTTTAGAAGTCCATGGTGAAAGCTGAGTTAAAGCAAAAACAAAACCCACACATCCATCAGCCCATTACAAACATCCTGTTACACTGTTTGGTAAAGGCTGATTTAAACCCAGCCCCCTTAGACCACAGCTAGATATTTTGGGGTTGAATTGGTATAATTAATGGCAAGCATGGAACATAACACATGATGGTGAACGTGAAAGGGTTTCTGAATACTTTTCTGAAGCATGCAGGTTTAGCAGCACCCACCTACAAGCATATGCTTTCTTCCATATGACACAACGCATGCAAGAAAACAACAGTGCAAACCTCATGTTTTAGGTTTAAAAAAGACTGGAATAAATGTAACTGCAAATGCATCTCCCCAAGGCCTACAAAAAACAGGTTTTGCCAAAGAAGTGTCCATGGAAGGAACCTGACCTCTTTTGTGACTTTTCCCCATTTTACGATTCCTTGGTACAAAACTGGTACATAGCTGAGAGATGCAGGACAGGGCCTTTCTTCTGGTCTAGTAAACTTGTTTTACTTTAAAGCTATCTCACCATTGTTATGGTATTAAAATTTTACACAGATCAACGTTCAGGGCTTTTTCCAGTTACTTATCTTTTCAAATATCCACAGATCATCAGCAACTTTATATACAGTTGAAATGCAAATCCTTCCTGCTCAGGGTGGTAAGCAGCTGAAAAAAATCCTCACAGCAAACAGCCTTATTGCTTTGTGCAACTGTTTACTTTTTCAAGGGAGATGTCATGAGAACAAGTGTATCAAACATATCTTCATTTTAATCAGGTATCTTTCTCTTTTGCAGAAAATGTAAAGTTCATTAAATGTCTACTTTCTCTTTCAGATCATGAATTCATACACGTACAATGAACTAGCAGGAAAAAAAATGATGTTTAAATCTATTGCAAAATTTTTAACACACAAAAAAATAAAATGCTTTCAGTCTACAGACAAAGTTAGACATCTCAAAGAGGCTGCACCCATAGAAGAGCTAGCACAAAGCCAGAATTAGTCCCAAGAATTTTTTTTCCTTTAACTCCTGTGCCAGATATAACGAAGACACTATACCTTATTCATTACGTATCCTCTTACCAAGAAGCAAGATCAGCAGTAACATTTAAAAAAAAGCCACAGGCATCCAGCCTGACTCATGCCAATCACATAAGAAGACAGCAGAAAATTCACACTTGGCAGATTTTGCAGGACTCTACTGACCATGCCGCATCCACCACTCACCACAAGGCAAGTTTTACCTACATCTTGTGGTCAGGACTTGACCAAAACTGAGCAAACATTCACATCTAAATATAGGTTTGCAGTCACAGACTTTGACCACATATAGGATATTCAATGTACTCAACACAATACAGTTGATTTCAGTCCACTACTTCTTACGATCTAATTGTTCATTGACATCACAGGTTTTATGAAAAGTTATACTGTGGTATGGCATATCACTTCTGGTTATTAAGTAGGTATATTCTTTGCAAAGACACATGATTGCATAATAAATAATTGGGCCCCCCCCCCCCGGTTTTTTTTTTTTTTTTTTGCATTTTATGATAGTGGCAGTTTCAATTCTACAAGCTGAAGGGACAGATGAGAAGCAGCAAATTGCACGTCCGCCGTAAGACTGAAGAGCATCAACCTGTCTGAAGTGTACACGTTCACTTTTCCCAAACCACACGATAAATGATATATGCCCACATATTTAGCAATTCTGTGGGGTTTATTTATTTGTAATGATACATACCAACTCACCTGTATAGACTCGCTGGCCTGTGGTACCCTGACTATTTCTGGAATGCTTTTAAGATACTGAAACTGTGTTTGCCTATTTTCCTACCTCTGATCCTGAGGTAGCTTTAAGCTATGGATCACAGTTGCTAGATCAGCATTTTCACTTGCAGTTACTTTACAATCTCTTGGGCAAATATTATCTGCTCCTGGGCAATTAGCTACTTTTTTCTTAGATTCCAGAAGCCTCTTCTATCAACTTTTCAGTATGAAACCAATTCTCAAGATTCAACTGTAAAGTTCCTGCACGAAGACTTCCCAGGGAAGTCAACTTGCATACAAATCACCTAGCTTTCATTCTGCACCTTATCTTCTCTGGGTGCTCCTTTCACACTTGGACCATCCATCAGCTCTCCAGTCTGTCTGGCAGGACTTCCATTTCCTGCAAGTATCTGAAATGATTCAATATAAATGATTTATCATAGGCTCTCATGTCTTTAGTGAATTGTTTCTCAGAATATCTTTTGGCCAGCCTCATTATACTTTAAAATTTAATTTGAGAGAGGTTTTTTTTTTCCTTTTTATTTTCTTTGTTTGAAAACAGCTTCAGCTTTTGAAAGATGTCTCCTTGTTTCTAATAGATTCCTTCACTCTGCTATAAAACCATCCTTGCCTCTTACAAATAAAAAGTGGCAAGAGCAGAAAAAAATGGAATATGGCATATTTGATGTATGGCATGTATTTTAACCAGCCTCTAATATGCAGTCTTTCAAGAGCTGCTTTACTACCTGCGAGCTTCAATTTCCTTACAACCAGCTTCCTCATTTTTATCTAGCACTTTTTTTCCCCTAAATTAAGAACTCTACCATAATGAACTTTCTGGCTATTTCTGAAAAGATCCTGAATTACAGTATATTACAGCCACAGATACGTGATACCAAGCACTTGAAATCACAGACCATGCACACAGGATCAGATCAAACTGCTCCCCATCCAGCAGGTTCTTTGGCCAGCTGCACCCCAAAGCACCCCTCTGGCCCAAGATGTCACTCTTTTATCTGAGTGAGAGGCAGGTACTGCAATACTAGTATTTTTCATTGTACAGAATTAGAAATGTAACTCATTACTGAAACAAATCCTGTTTCACCTTGGAGCTTTCTTCAACGTCCAGAACCTGTCTATCAACAGTCACCTCTGCCTTGCAATTATGGGATTTCTTTCGACCATCAAGTTCTGACACATCTACGGCCTTGCTAAAAGACACGTCACCGTTTTTAATTATTTCTTCCCACTGGCATTTTGTAAAACCTTCAGGTGGGAGCAGGCCAATATTTGGTCTGTCTGCAGACTCTTCTGTGCCCTTCGTCTCACTTATTCTTTGTCCCATCTGAGCTGATTTTTGCTAATCTGCACCTTTATCATTGGAGGATTATTCCCAATTTCACTCCTAGAAGGCAGGACACGCCAAGCTGTCTTCACCAATAGCTGACTTCCTCTCCCCCTTAAGTTAGATATTTTAGAAGCTTGTGGACAAGTTTTCAATTACCTTTTGCTGGTTCCCTGTTGGTTTAGCATGAGGTCATCCTTCCTTTTCAGATCTTTTGATTTTTTCCTCCTATTCATAAGTGAACAAAAGCCTCTTTTCTCCATGCTTTTTCACAACCACACACCAAAGTTGTCTCTGCCTCAGCAACGGTTCATACATGATCCTGGGAACACCTCAGACCACTTTCCCAAGGGCTCCTGCCTCCTGTCAGTATACCCTTGGCTTTGAAACTGTGTCCTACCTGTACTGTTGGCTCCTGGCTCCTTCCCAGACCTTCAAAAACATCTTCTGCTTAGCTGCCTCCTGAGGTCTAGGATCATTGCAGCCACAGGTCTTCCTTCTCCCAAGTACACCTGATAACCAACTCACCCTCTGTAGCCTGACTTGTCTTTGACTTGCCAGCTACCCTGCTTCTACTTAAATTACTTGTCCCGATTACACATCTTAATTTAACTGCTTACATGGAAAACAACAGAAGCACTGGCGCGTACATGGTAGGGAGCACAAGTGTGCAGGGAGCCTCTTCAGCCACAGGTTGAGTGTCTTTGCAAGAAATAACTAAATCTGTCTACTATTGGAGCTATCCAATTTTCAAAGCTCCACTTCAGTTCAGCACCTCTTTACCCTTGCCATACTGATTGCAAGAACTAATTTAAAGAGATCATCATTATACAATTCCAGCTGTGCTTCTGTAAATTATGAGCTCAACCCCAATGGTCAGGGACTAAGTGAGATACCCTGATGAAGGTGTTCTTGCAGTGATCCACGTGTTTAGGGATAAGTAAACTGATTATCGGTTGTGGAATTTAAATGTGATCACTGAAGGATGAAACTACTACCGACAGAAAGGACATATTAAATGTTTTCCTGTGTCTTTCTATGGTGGACAAACAGTTGCTGTTGTACTTGCTTCAAAGACGACAAGGTCATTTTTACAAGAACTACCAAGATCATGATCAAGTAAATTCATGAAGATACCTTAATGTGCAGTTTATAGATAGGATTGACTTTAAAAGCTTACTGGAAATGGCAGGTTAAAGAATTAAAATTAAAAATAACACTGATAAGCTGAAAGTATAAGATTTCCGGCTTTATTTCTCCCACAGATTACTTCTGTCTACTAACAATATTAGCACTGCATTCACCTGTTTGTATTGATAGGTCTATACACAAAGTGCTTGCAATTAGCTAATTAGCTACAGGGCCCTGTGAAACTCTCAAAGCTATGCACAATTTAAAAAAATCTTCACCTCACATCTTATCAACTCTTGCTCTTGGGTTTTACACTGGAAAGCCTGTAATGGACACACCGGTGTACGCGTCAGACATGGAAATGTCTTGAAAAGGCTTCAACTAGCAGAGGCGGGAGGCTGACATGGGAACTGCCGATGGAATTTGCTATACTAGAGTCCAGTTACCAATGTACTGAAAGCAACACTGATATTTTCTGGAGCTACTTCCTCCTGCAAGCTTGAGACTGGTATCAACAGGCTTCCTCCTTTGAGAGCATTCATAAACTTACTTCCTTCTGCTCCTTCACAGGAGCATGCTCATGCTCCTAACATCAAGGTAATTTATTCACTATTTTATAACCAGGCTTGTAACTCTTGTGATTTTTACTATTTTTTTAATGCCTTTTTTTTTTTTTTTTTTTTTTTTTAAATTTTAAGGATCACATTCAAAGAATGCAAACAATGTAAACAAAGGGGTTTGTTCTGCTGCTCAGTAATTACATTTGGAGTCTTGGACTGCTTTAGCTTAGAAGAACTACCTCAACCTTAATTTACATCCTACATCAAGTATAATGGGTCTATGACATCCTTACAGTTAAAGACAGACCTAAGTTCAGAATAAACAGATTTAATTCAGCAATCATAATTTTATGCTAACACTAATTAGAAGCATGGATAAATTATACTTAAAATCAAAAGTTCTAACTGCAGTTAACTCCAAATACCCGTACAGATAAACTTCAATCTGAATGGGTTGATGTGAAACCCTGTGCTTGCTTCTCCATACGGAGGTGTTGACACCAGGCAATAGCAGCAACTGTTGATCACTGAAAATGATTCCCAAACACAGACTGAGCATACAATAAATGCACTCACACTCATTTGACATCAGACATATTTTTCCCCCCATCCCCTCTTCACGAAGACTCTCATCAGCTTAAATATAATACAAGACAAATCACGTTTCCTAGCACCCTGTGCTGATAACAAGCAGAGACTACAGCTTTGGAAAAGCTCAGCTAAGAGCACAGGCCCTTTAGGAGCAGAATTAAGAGAACCTCAGCTGCAAACCACTCGACTGGCATTGTTTTACCCTGCTACGCCAGGGTACACACTAAACCAAGTCTTAAAACTCGGTCCACATTTAAAGTTAAATGCAAGATGTTCGCTGTGAAGAGTGACTGCTCGTTAGCAGAATGACAGAGCCCTCCTGTTGTTACAGCTGAACTGTTAGGAAGTAAATCCAGCTTCAACTGAGGCGCAACAAAAAGCAGAGTGTTTATTAAACTGACTTTCTAAATATCAACATTTGCTAAGAAGGTCAGCATTACTATATACAGTCCAATGCACAAAGGGAAAAGAATAATCCTAAAAAGATAGTCTGTTGTTGAAATTACTAAATCAGTATTGAGTGGATGGAAGTTTTAAGGCTTATAATTATTTTGGAAAAAGTTCAACTTTTAAACTCTCATTCTTCATTCATTCCACTCAGCTTATGAATAAAGCCAAACCAGACTGGGTTGCTAAAAAACAACCCAACAATCTCCACTGTAAGTCACAGTGATGAGCTGATACGTATCTAGCAACATTTTTTTATGCTCATAAAGATACGGTATTTTTAAGTCAACAAGTACAGGCTTGCTCCTGAACTAAGGAACATTTTAAAAAGTAAGTGTGGTGTGGCTGAGATAGGGTGACATTTAAATTTCATTAATAGTTATAATGCTAGCAAAATTGAACGATTTTGCCTTTTGGAAACAGTATTTAATTTTAAACTAGATCTGTCCTTTTGTAGTTATAAGCCTATTGATTTAATGTATGCCAGTCTGCAATACTGAATGAAAATTTTCAGCTTTAAATTCCAGCATTATACAGAAATAGCTGAAAATCTGATCAGCATGTCACAAGCTAGTAATTATATCACCTCATTTTTCCAGAGCTGGTCTTCACTATTTCATAATTAACAGGATAAGATAACACAGTCTGTGCTAGTAACTTTTGACAGCCTGCTCTTGTCAACTGAAAAAGCTGAAAACCAACAAGTTTGTTCAAGACTGTGTTTTTCATTGTTGTTTGGTGTAATCCAGAGCTCCACTGCTTCCCTCCCACTGCTCAGCTGCATTCTCTCCCTGCAATTCCCTCTGGAAATGACATCCAAGCTCCCCCGATCCCAGTGCAATCGGAGACTTTCCATTCATGCTGTCCTCTTCCTCTTCCCGCCTAGCATGAACCTGCTTTATTGCACGGCCCAAGGAATTTGACAGGGAATGAGATATAGAAACTTATCAGCTGCCAGAGAACTGTTTCCGAGATAGGGGCATAGGAAAGGGAAAGGGAAAAGAGCAGTGAGCCATCCAACGCTCTTCAGCACCTTCCAGGTACTCGTAGAAAGGAAGGGCAGTGCCCATGGTTCAGGATTTTAACTTAATGAAAAGATATATCTTTGAAAGATATATTGTCTTTTTTCCTAATTCCACAACGGGAATACTATCTACAGAAATCCTGCACAAACCCTAGATCAGCTACTAAGACTTTAGAAAGCTGCATGAATTTGGTTGTCTTCCTCACAACCATGGATCACAGACACAGCAGCAATTCTACAAGTACCCTGGGATGATGCTTTCTCCTCTTGTACTTTAAAAGCTTCCTCGTCCTTCACTGTTAAGCTCTTCTCTTAAGTTTAGCCAAGTCCTGCCAGAACAACTTTAATGTTGGATCTTTTAAGACAGAGAATCTTCAGCTTCGCGCTGAAGAACGAACCAGGTCCTATTTTTTAAAAGGCAATCCCTGTTGAAACTGGTATTTCTCAAAGACCTAAACCACACAACCTTTTCATACATGTAATGAAGCAACAGGAACTACATACAAAGTGCTTTTTCATGAGAAAGGCAACAACTGCAGAACTGTCGAACAGGATCTCCCTTTGTCTTTTTTATATTCTCTTTGATTACTTTAGCTTGCACAATATATATCCCACATTGCGTTTCATTTGTTTACGAGTATCTGGGCAGAGCTCCAGTGCTTTGATGCAAGCGGTCAGAGGGAATGGCTGAGTTCAGCGCGAGCGCTGCCACCAGCGGGGAGGGCTGGAGAGGTGGAGGAGGTACAGCACCATCATCACGTCCAGCTCAGCACGTGGCTGCGACCAGCCAAGCAACAGGGACCGAGCTCCAAAACATCTCTTCAGCTGAACGGGAAAGCAGTCCAACCAGTGAGAAACTCCAGTTCCAGAGAAGTACAGAAAATACAGTTGTCTTCATGCTGCACACAGATCTCTATTTCCATTATAAGTGGAAAAAAATGCAGACTGCAGACACAGTATGAACAAATATTACTGTCAGCGACTACAAATATTTAGTGAAAAGGTTAACTCAAAGACTTTCCTGCTCTGAAACCTCTCATGCTAAGAAAAAAAAACCTTCAAATTGATTCATGGCAGAGAACAAGACATCGGATTACAACATTATTTTATGTTATGAGCACTAGCCCATCTGTGTGTTTAGTTTTGTTTTTGTTAACGGTCTGCAAGACTAACTTATTTTCGCAAATATTTATTGGGAAGGGTCATTTAAGGCAGAACTGCACTTGTACCCATATCCCGCTTCATTATTCATGCAGATATGACTATCAAGTTGCTGCTGTTTGAAGAGCCCTACCTGGGAATTGGCCCAGATGACAAAACTGCCCAAACCAAGGAGGCTCACCCTGTGCACAGCACTCGGCGGGGACAAGAAAGTCACGCTGAGCAGGATGACCCCAGACCTCTGAGATTCTATGGTATGGCTGGAAACTGATGGAAGGAGGTGATCAAGCTTTTCATGTTGGCCTGAAATGGCACGAATCCAGGAGTAAACACCTACTAAGCAGTTTCTATCGCTTGAGCCTGGGAAGGGGTTGAGGTTAAATGGATTTTGAGTCAATGGTCATAACAACCACTGGCCTGGAAGGGTGAGGGCTGGTAGGAAAATGGAGATCTACGCTTTTCAATTTAAGAGACAGATGTGTTGAAAGATTTATTGGGTGGATTAAAAAAAACACTCAAGTACATGCTTAAAATAACCCCACGAGCAGCATCTAGTCCCTGTGTAGGCTCTGAAGGCCCAGGGTTCAACACCACAAAGCCCACAGCGGCTGTGTTAGAGGCACAACCTTCACCCGCACCATCAGGGTCACCCTGCAGACCGGGCCCGGACCGTGTGAGTGAAACTGGGACGTAATGGACCGACACTGATGGAGGTTAGAGACAAAAACTTTGGTCAGCTCCAACTTTGGTAATAAAAAAAATATTTTGGTAGCCGTCCTAGCCTGCCCAGCATTAACCTCTTCCTCAGTGCTAAGTGTAAGGTGATTTTAGAGCTTTAATTTCTAGCAAAACCAGCAAAGCCAATTAGGGCCTAGAAACACACTTCATATGAGAGAGACATTACCTACTCAAAAAGCATAAACCCCCCCACATTTTCACAAGCATCTGCTCCTCCTCACATGGGCCATGCAGGCAGAGGTGAGGGGACACAGCCTGCCCAAAAGTTAAGGATTAACTCCCAGTTTTATCTGACCAGGTTAAACGCTTCTGGGGAATGAGGGAATGCTGCTGGCCTCTCTGTACTTCAGGGCCGGGCTGAACTTTGTTTTCTTTGTTTTTTTTTAAGCAATTTAGGCAAGAAGTTTGAACACAGATTTACATTAAACTTCCATCTGACTGTATTTTTGTACTGTTTGCTTTTAGCCCGCTTCCCAAAGAAAGCAGGAAATAAGAAGCTGTAGCTTTGCTGTGTTCTCCTACTGTTACAAGGCGGTGTGCCAGCCTGGGGTTATTGAGCAAACCCGTAAGCCCCCCAGGTTACATTCTTCCTGCACCTGCCGCCTTGCCTTTCAAGTGAGCTCTGCTCTTGTTAAAAGGATCAGAGGCTGTCCTCAGGCATCCCCTCTCTTTGAAGCAGCAGCCCCAGCTCCATTTTATGGAAAGGACTGCTTGGTTCAGACCTTCGCCAAACAGCACGACAGGTTTAAACAATTACCAGAGACAGGGCATTTGGATTCCAAGCTCCTCTTGCTCAGTCTCTAGTTTTAAAAATAATATTTTTCTTTCTGCTAGGGCACTCCTGAAATAAATGCTCCAAACAGTGATGATCCAAGAGGCATTATGGAAAAAATCAAAGCTTACACACTGTGACACAAGTTATCAATAAAGAATCTTGTCCCACGTGGAAAAATGAAAAATATTTGTAACTTTTCAGCAATCAGAAAGACAGTGGTGAATCCTGACAGCTTCAGACAGAAGGGAATAATAGCTCCTGGGATACGTTACACAAATGAGCAACAGCAGAGAAGGGAGAAGGATCCTATAGTTTCCTTTAAAACCGAGCGATTAGCAGCGTTTCCTTAAACTCTTGGGAAAGTCTGCAGCCTGGAGCCAGCCACATGTTACTTATCAATGCTTCGAATGCAGGGCTAGTAAAGAAAGGCCATGTCTGGTTCCTTTTGCAATAGGGAAAATCTCTTTTGAAGTCTTTTAGAGGGAATGATGAGGGAGAAAGTGTCAGGAAAAGGATCTGACAGGTTTTGCACAGTCAGGGGCAAGAAGACGTCTGGAATAAAATCTCTTGTCTAAATTGGGCAAGGAGATAGAAACCTCTCCTTCAGCATGGAGACGCCAGATAAAAATGTCTGAGGCTCGCCTGTATCTCTTTTCCAGTTGTGCACAAATTCCTTCCCATGCTTTCTGCCAGCTCCTGTCTTACCGTGAGCCTGGGGGCGCCTGCGCTGGGGAGCACAGCGCCTACAGCACAGACAGGCAGACAGCCTGCCGAGCCCCTGGGAACCGCTGGCGCTTTGAACACCCCAGGTACCATACAAGGCCTCACTTAAAAGGTGGGTGAGAGCAAAGCTGAGGGACTAAGGAGTCACTCCATTTCTTGAAATGAAAGGCACCACCGATAAACACACTGATGATGATGCCACTGCCTCGCTGCTCTGGGACAGGATTTCTCTGTATTGCCAGTTCTGTGCCAGCAACTAAGCAGAGCAATTTTGCACCGCCTGCCATAAAAGTGTAATTACCCACTGGCAGGCCAAGAACTGGACACCTTTCCTTTTTACCAGCACTGTAGGCTGCTCTGCCCTTCTCTCAGCTTCTCACCCTCTGCAGACACCACACAAAAGGAGAACACACGTTATTTTTTCCCCCCCAATCACAAAGCCAAAACAAACGCTTGATGTAATCATTCTCTAAAAGCTGTATTAGAAGTAGAAATCTTAGAGATTACTTCTGTATGAACTGTATTCTTGTCTGTATCAGACTGCTTTTGTATGTGGCACACGAACAACCTACACAGCTAAAAATACATTAACCTAGCATAAACTCCTGCACAGGGCAGAAAGCTGCAGGGCTCACTACAACAGCACTCTTAAGTAGCAATTTCATGTATTCTTATGGGAAGAAGGCAGCTTAGTATCTCATCACTATTCAGTTTAAAGTGCATGGAAATATGCAGTAAGCTCTTACTCAAAAAATGTCTGCTCTACATTTTGACTTCTTCCTTGCTTCTGCCTCAGTCCTGCATTTGCAAGGTGTTCCTGTGCTTCTGTCAAAGAAATTATGTTCCAACTAAACATATAATCAATAGGCACAAATAACTTGGTTGTACTCTTTCCTCTCCAGTTTCTTCTTTATGCACGTGAATTTATTTAGGAAGATGACATTCAATAACTAACATCTGCTATGGCTCTATTTGCTTATCCACTCTCCCCTCTCCCAAAAATCGGGGCAAATAAAGGAGATAAACTTTCTCCAACTAAAAAACAACAAAAGGAAATCCATAAAGCATTGTGAAAATGTTTGCTGCCTATCATTACGAAAGCGAGGAACACAATATTATCCTAGCCATACCACAGTAGCACTTGTAAATCAAAACAGAAGCATCTGGAAAAGGTATAACAACTGAAGAGTTCATTATTTGTAAAATATCAGGTACTGCTCAGCTTTTGCAGACTTCATACTCCTCCTTTTGCAGCTTTAGGAATCGTACAAGTAACAGTTAAATAATGCGTTGAATTTTGTTAATTATCATGATGAGGGGCCAAGCTGCAAGCACTGCCTTTGCTCAGCTGGGATGGTCCGACCAGTGGGCAGCACCCAGCTGGAGGCCACCTTGCTGCCCATGCACATGGGAAGCTCTGGGTGCCCTTAAAGCAAGTGTTAGGCGGTGCTGTGCAGGCTCCAGCACTCATCCCAAAGCTAATGCACAGCTTCTCCCCACAGAAGTATTTTACACAAACTTAGTGAGATTAAAAAGCACAGATTAAAACCACAATTGCTTCAATAAAGCCACTTTAAAGTGGCAGTTTGCTAATTCAGTTATCCCCCACCCCCCAATTAAAATTATTACACTAAATGACCAAGCAAGAACACAGCCAAGAATTCACATAATAAAATGTTTTGGGTACCTTGATTTTTTTTTTTTTCCACAGCTCTCCTTGCTCTATTAATGCAGTTCACCTGTAAAGTAGAAGAAAGATTAATGACTTGTGGTAGGCTTTTCAGTATTACTGGAATATACTGTACACTTAAAACTTTAGAAATCATTAACACAACATTAGGTTACTTGAACTCTTTTTCAGAATATTTAATTTAATTATGTTTTACTTTGATACCATACAATGCATTCTTCATTAAAATAATAAATCTCAGCACAGGGAAGTCTCATATAAGAGCGCCTGGGTGGGGAACCCAGCCATGTGCCTCATGCACACCAGGCTGCAAACAAACCAAACCCAGCTACCTGCTGAATTTTGTGAAATACCCCCATTTTCCATCATTCCTTTCCTAGGCCAGCAGAAGCTGAACTTCAGAGCAGTCAAATGCCTGCTGTGCTGCTGGGTGGGCAGACCCTGACCAGGGTGGGGAGCAGGAGAAAGAGGAGCTCAGTCGGGAACACAATTCTCCTCTTTGAAGGCCGGCAGCTTCATAGCTGCTGGCGTGCAAAGTTCACGCGGCAACCACCGCCTTTCCCTGACCCCTTCCCACCACTGAGCAGCTATGGGCTTTCCTCTCGCCTTCATCTTTTAACATGAAAGTAAAATGAGTAAATAAAATAGCGATTGTTTGCTTCTATCATCTTTTGTCTTCTCAGTCTTTGAGCATAAACCATGTCCAGTCAAACCCAACAAAATCTATTTCCATCACCTTCCCTTTTCCCTTAACCGCTCCTCTGAGGAAAAGCAATTATTTCCTGGTGGACGGGGGCCAGGCTCCTTGATTTCATACACGCATACAAAACACGTGCCTTTTTTTTTTTTTTTTGAAATTAAAAAGATCGACACTTTGAATATTAGACATTTTATGCCTTGTGACATCGAGCTCTACCATCAAGCATAGATGGTGCTTTTTTCTAACCAGCTAACCATTTGTATTTATTCAGTTGAAACAAATTTAACTATCACCAGCTTTCCCTTGTTACTCTTCCAGTACTTGAACACAGTATCCTCAAGCATTACAGGTTTAGTCTTCTGAGTAAATACAAATACTTCAACAGTTTCAACATTTCAGCAGGCTGGCCAGCCCTTTCTGTATTACTGAAGTGTGTGGATTATTCAGTGCTGTCTTGGTTTCAACTGCAAAGAACTGACTTCCAAAAAAAAAAAAAAAATGTGCACAAAGAGTAAGTAGAATGATACAAAACTAATGTATCACACTGCTGTCACAAGATATTCACAGTCTACTTTCCCTAAATGACTGTGTTAGAGAAAGCCCATACCTCGCTCACTTGAAAACAAACATTGAAAAAAAAATAATCTGGCATTATTTTCAGCAAGTTTGCACTCGGGAACACAGGACGTGCTGGCATTCAGCATTACCCCAGGTAAGCAGCCACGGCCAGAGTTCCCCTGCCCTCAGGGCTGGCAGGAGCACGAGCTGGGGGCAGACCCGGGGCACGTTTGCTCCTCACCGAGTGCACCCAGCGACCCATGGCAGTGGCTGGGGAGGGCAGGGGACATGGGCTGGCACCAAAAAGCACCACGTTACACCCGTAACACTCCACAGCAGCAGGAATTTAGACACTTGAACGCGGCCATTTATTCTTGGCGTGAGTACGGTTTATTTTTCATCTACTTCACGCTGCTGGAGATAAGGGAATGCTATTTCCATGTGAGCTCCTGATCGGTTATTTTAAGCGTAGCTGTCACCAGCAAGAGGAGATGCCGCCTTGCAGGCCGGCAGCTGCTCTGTTAGTCCTCAGTGCCCTCCTCGGCTCCGTCAGCCCATGGCCCCATGGCCCTTAAGGTGGTGGTCAGTGTGTTTTAGCCCCCTGCAGCCCTCGGCACCCACCATGGGGCCTGGGTGAGCCCAGGCAAGCGGTGGCTGGGCTGTGCCCCCACCTCAGAGGCCCTACAGTGGTCAGCAGAGGGGAGTAGGGATGAAGGCAGCTGGAGCCAGGAACCATTACGCTAGAAACATCACAGGCCCCTGAGCAGATGCTTTTGCTGCTGCTTATCACCAGTTCTTCGCTACCAGCCCTTTCTTCTTCTCCTTCACATCCCTTCTCAGTATCACCACACACATTTTAATAATCTCTCCCCAGTTTACAATTCCCATTATCAAACAAACAGAGAAAACCCTCAACAACTGTAAAACTACCACAACATGGGTGTCATGTCCTAATTCACTCTTTTTAATCGATCAGTATCTCCTCATCCCACCCTACCACTCCTTCAGCGTGGTTGAGAAATCCTCTGGTGTAGGCACTGACCAGCAGTTGGCTTTGCCAAGCTCAGCACTGCTAATGACATGCATGAAGCTTTCTTCACTAGAGTAAACATTAATTAAATGCCTCTACGGCCAAAATGAAATTGCACATCTAATACCAAAGGATGTAGATCATATCAAGAATGGGGGGAAAAAATATCTGAAAAAGGACTAAGAGTCACACAGTAAACATCATCTCAAAGCCAGCTCTCAGCTCAGGGAAAATGAAGACATTCTTGGACGAATGGGCTAGGAAGAGAGATTGATTTTAACTCAAGATATGACAGCAGTAAGACAAATATTGAACACGAGCAGCTTCAGAAATTTGGAATACATCTGAATGAATGCATATGTCAAAAATTAGACATGTTACACAAATCCTAACAGGATATTGAAAACACAAGTACAAATTAGATGTTAGAAGCCTTCAGCCTGCAAGACAAATGGATTTGTGTGTCAAAGATGCCATTTCTCTTACTGAGAATTAAAGTGAAAGCCACTTGGTTATTTGAGAGCTTTCCCCCACTCACTCAGAGAAGTAATGCATCCAGAAAGTATGAGTAATCACAATGATGGATAGTCAAGGAACTGATGGGATATCCCAAAGAAACACCCTCTGGAATGAAAATATAATCTTCAACTACTCACATTATAATGGTTGATCGGTGCATATTAAAAAAAATACACTTCACGTTTGAATCCAAACATTGAGTGTAGAAAGCAAAGCCCTAGTAAATATTTAAGAGAATTTTGAGTTCTGAACTGAAGGGGGGGCACCTCCCCCCCCCCCCCCCCCCTTTTTTTTTTTAATAACAAACAAAACCATCAAAAGATTGTGCAACTCTAAAAGAGCCCTTAAGGAAACAATTGGGAATTTTTCATAACATGGTATTTCCTTATACCACTGACCACAGGAATGCAAACAGTTCCACCAAACAGAGATTTCTTCATTGGAAACAACTGACAATCTAACCATGTTTCCATCTTTTCCACTCTCAGCTCTCAGCATACAAAATAGATGACATAATAGGATACAGAAGTGGTGTACAATCACCATCAGGGCCATTAGATTTCTTTACTTAAAGCTCAGCAACTGAGAGGTATACATGAATATACTTCGAGAAGGTTAGAGAGAGAACTTCGGTTGCATTATTGAGAATCTTTGCCTAATGACTTTTTTTTTTTTTTAAACTGCAATTTCTACTCATTTGTTGGATTTCACCAAAATATACCTCTCTCAACCAGAAACTCCAAACCTCAACTGTGTTATCAGTAAGAAGACTCAGTCCTGCAGCATTTCCCAACAGCACAACAGGCAATGCCAGTGAGGAGCTTTGCCATGAAAACGTGGGTTGTTACTTGAACCGTGGGTGAAAAAAGCACTAATGGTAGTATACCCCTTGCACCCTATACAATATCTCCTATGTTAGTCTAATGAATAGATTTCCGCTACAACTTCTCAGTTCACAGTTATTTCTGTAAATGTTATCACCACCACAAATCATCCCTGAAGGAAGCCAAAAAAAAAGCATATGGGAATGTGCATTGGCACTTCCAGTACTAGAGATCTACTGGCCTTCAGACCCTGTGTGATGATAGCAAGCATCAGACACACTCCAAGGGAAATGCAAGACAGGCCTCATGAACGGACTAGATTTTCTTGACAGCTAATTAACAAGTCACTCTATCATGAAAAAAAAGCAATTAACTCCCTGTGCTGAGCTTCATGTAGAGAAGAGAGAAAAAGAGAAGAAATGAACATAAGCAGTGATAAAACCAGAAAGTATCATCTGAATTCAGAAAGGTACCAGGAATGCAAAGAGGTACTAATCATCAGCACCCTGACAAATATCTGTCATCACAAATTTGCAACTCAATTAAGTGAAGATTTTAATCAGGGCTACAACTGAATTTAATTCTCTCCACTGCAGCTGAAGGAAAGCAAGTGGAACAAGTCATAAAAACAGAACAAAAACAAAATGTGCTACAAAGAGCCCAAATTATTTTCAGAAGGAAAAAACAAAACAAACAAAACCCATGAAAGACAGAAAGCTTGATGTTTTTAGTGTGCCAGACAAGTAAACTCAAGACGTTTAGATGGTAGGAAAACAGACAAATGCCTTAACTTCAGACAGAGATGTTAGAAGAATTTGCTTGTGTAGGAGGTTGTTGACGATCTATGGCAGAGGGATTATTACACCAGTACTCAAGGAATCCACTCTTAGAATGACAAGATTGGAAATTTTGGAATGCCCCATTTTGAAACAGATCATGGAAAAAAACGCTCCATGCTTCTCAGAAAGGAGGAAGGGATATGGCTCTGGCAACCCAGGAGGCCCACAGGGCCAGGGAAGGCATCTCCATGTGAAACACTAAGCACGGCCTTCTTTAAGGAGTTACGACAGTCCCAGCTCACAGCAGGGGAAGGAAATGCTCTCTATTCTTTTCAGTTATGATACCAACTTTAGCCTTGAGAGAAGGCCTAAAACACAAAACCCAGACCTGTATTGTGAGTGTAATAGATGGAATAAGGATTACAGAGTCCCTGGGGATTACAGAAAACCCCTTCCATTGCCAGCATGCTGCTCCCTCAGCCTCCACCAGACCCTTTGCTCATGCAACCCGCAATGTAGACACTCTGTGGGGGGATGAACATCAAGGAGAACAAAGACACTCGATGTTCAGCATTTCCAAGACTCATCACTTTTAGTTCAGAGCTGCCTGAAGCACTAAGTGAATGCTACCCTCAAGCTACCCAAAAGGGCCTCTGGTCTTAGACAGCTCACCTTCTCTAAAGTTACAAACACATGAGCGCTCCCTTCCTTTTTAGTTTATACTGAAGATCTAAACATGAAGTACAAAAAAAAGCAGTTTGGCTTAATGACAAATAGCACAGCAAAAAAATATTTTTCTAGTCATTGCATAATTAAATAGCAAAATAAAACATCAGCTGATATGCTGAAGTCTGTACTGAGATTTAGAAGACTACTCGAAAGCTATTTTTTAGTTTTATTACTCTCAGTAACAGAGGAAAATGAACACTAAAAGCTTTTCAATTTAATCTTACTGATGATGCTATAAAGAGAACTACCCTGTGCTTAGACTACCCAAACTATGAAGATTGTAAGGCAAGGCAGTATTTAGAATATACCACATATTTCCACAATTAGAGCAGAGTAGTATCAAGCTATGCCAGAAATGATTTGCTGGTTTTGATTAAAAACACACAGTTCATTTTTATTTTTTTCCTACAGTTGCTGCACCAAGATACATGACCAGAACAGCAAGAAACTACAGAGCAGAGTCCATGTAACGCTGCTACTCAGGCTGCACTTTCACTACTGTCAGTAGAAGCTGACAGTAGTGAAAGCAGAACTTGATTTTAGACAAATGTGACAAAACTACTGAAGAATTTTTAAAAGGCTTAAATTATGAATTCTGGCTCAGCTAAATACATGTAAATATTAAAATGCTAATTCAGATTTCCCTTACTGTTTATTTGTTACTCCATTTACCTTGGATCCCACTATTAAAGGCTCGATGCTCAGCAATTAATTGTTATAAAGAATTCAGCTGCAGCCTGGAATCTATTTTTATAACTAACCGTGTTTAAGCAAGTTTGCAAAAATCTTTGCAGGTAGAGCATTCTAAGCACTACATTATTACTTAAACTTAGTTCATATAATTGCAGTCCAAGCAGTGGGAAGTAGTAGGATTTCAGAAATCACCTGAATGGGTTTAAGGTTCTGGATGACAGGCACAGACAGCTCTGTAAGACGTGTCCTGCCTGGCCTTGGGAAAATCATTTGAGCACTGCATACCTCTGCCCTGCCTCGCCCCCTTGAAACAAGGTGAAATACTGACTGAAAGCAGGATTAGTCAAGCTGTATTCATTCACACTTGTGAATATATTGCATCTCTTTCAGTGACCCGAATTTCAAGACAGACAAAATACAAGAGCTCACTGTTGGCTTCAAGGTCTGTGAAGGGGAGGTAGAGCGTGCTCCCTCATCCTTAATTACAAAAAAAGAAAAAGCACATGTTAAAGCTACACACAATACACCCAAAATAATTTTTCATTTATGCCCAAGGTTTGGGTAACCATCACCAAAAAGCCATCTAGCATTTTCCAACTGCTATTTAAAGCGCCTGCCTACCTACCTTGCATCCTGATCTTATTTTCACAGCTTTCTTTGTCCCATACCACATACATTCTGGTATTAGGACTCCTTAGACTTTAAATCTCTACTGGAAAAAAAAATCTATCTTATTCTTAAAAAAAAAAAAAAAGATACAAATGTGAAAGCCCAACGTGATTCCTCTCCTACCTTTTGCTATTCCAGGTTTCCTGCTTTCTTCTTGTCCCTGAGACTGAATCTCATTTTCCATCTGTCTTTCAGTGTCAACTCCAACACATTAGCTTTTGCTACAGTCTCATTTTGACCACCAGATTTCATCTACTAATACACTGTACTGCACTCTTTAAGAATTGGTCTTGGCTTCTCACCAGAAGGTATCCACCCCAACCACTCCTACCTAGTGGTTTCCAGGACCCTACTCTTAGCAGTGCAGTTGTTCCAAAATGTCAAGAGTGCTAGAAGCGTGAAGAAATCCCACCCTCCACCCTTCACAGCTCCATCCTTTTGCGGTTTGCTCTGACTCCTGCGTTTAGTTTTCAATGCACTTAGAACAACTTTATCGTTGGTCCTCTTCTGCTATTGCCATGTGTGCTCTTGACACAAGAACTGCCTATCAGCATTGCTTAGGCTAACCACCTATGCCTGGGAATCACAAATATATTTGTTTACCCCTAGGAAACAGCCCTGCACTTTAGTCCTTTTTTATTCTCAGCCCAACACGTCCTCTGCAGCATCCTCAAGGAAGGCACAGAGGTTTCAGGGAATGAGACTTCTGCCACCTGGGTCTGACATGTGATAATAAGACCAGCACCCCGGTATGTGCATTTGACACACTGTTCTCATTAGACTTACACAGAAAAAAACACCCAAACATTGCAGTTACAGTACTGGTATAGCAATGATGGTCTGTCCAAGGATAAACAGCAAGGCAAAGTCCACAGGGAATCTTTTCATACTTTGTTCGTTAAAAGTATCAGTAAGATCCAACACATTCTCACGTTAGATGTCATTTCAGAGCATGGTTTTCGCAACCTGTCTTTGATGTTTTACTGCAGAAAACACCCATTCAGGATATCTTTATTAGGAAAAGATGCGATGCCTGCTAACTCAATGCTTGGACCACCTACATAGCCATTGATTCCTTTGTAATCCCATTTTTTCCTTTCATATTATGTTCTTATTTTTAAGTCATCAAATCTACAGCAACCCTACACCTGCTCCAGCACGCAGATTTCTCCTCCAGCTCTGATGTGAAAGTGTTTACCCCCATTGTACTTCAGCAGCATTACTACCGAGCAATTCCAGCAAGGTTACTGTGATTGCACATCTCACTCTGAGACTGTCCGAACTTGTCTCCTACCACACCCAAAACCAAAAAGAGGAAAGGAAAAGGAAGCCCTGCAGCCACATACTGGAGGGAGGCCTTTCCCTACACCCCACAGAGTGACTGAGTGCATGGCACGGCCTGCGTGCCTGGTGGTAGACGAGCAGAACACATTTCACAACGTAAACTTCAAGTGCCTGGTGCTATTTTCTTCCAGTAATAATTTCTGGATAAAGTCATAGCTGGATTTGTAACAACAGCACTGCTGCAAAGGTAATAACAGTCAGAGCACACGCAGATCTTTAGATCTTTTTCCCCCAGCTGCAAAGTACCAAAGCACTCATTTGCTGAAACAAACTGTATTTGGAAGTTGAAATTATTTAAGACTGACCATCTCCATTGCTGAAAGAAAAATGGGTTCTATCCGTTTTCTTTCTACTATATTCTGATAAATAAACAGAAACTTTGCCTCTTCATACAATTCCACTTAATCACTATCATGAAAGACTCAATCCAGCCCCAAACCTCAGGAAGAACAGAAACTTACAGACTTCAAAAAAAAAAAAAAAAAAAAAAAAAGTAACTGCATTTTCATCTTTCACTTGTTCACCTCTGACTTCTACAAAGCTTAATTCATCCAACCTCCACCCTAACCCCTGGGAGCATCTTGTACTTTCCAGCCATCTGGACTGTATTTACTTTACTAAGAAGTTAAATTTGTTCCTGAACAAAGAAAACCCCTTACTATCTTCCTGTCATGTCTGCACAGTTATTTTCTAAGTTCTTATTTTCTCAAAAAAAAAATTATGCCCTCTGGGAAGCTCTCACAATCTTTTCTGTGAGCTCTACTGGGGTCATACAACTTAGTCATTCACCCTTTTCTAGTGCTACTTTTTTTTTTTTCTTTCTTTTTTTAAAGAAATTTGTATTTTTTCCCCTTGGTTTTCAGTCTCTCTTCACAAGAGCCCTTACAAACAGCACTAAACCTCACACACAATAGAGCAGAATGATGGCAGCTGTACCAAAGCATTCAAAAACCAAATTCACCAAAGTGAAAGTGACAGCTCTGCAAATTAAATCAGCTGTTGCCAAAATACAATCAGAAACAAGTTTTAGAAGGAACACAGACTGAGATTTATTTTTGGAGCCCTACCTATATCGAGGGCCTTCTGCCACAAGCAGCACACCGTGACCCCTGTCCCAGCGCTTGGACAGCCACACGTCGATGGAGACTTGCAAAAGTCTCCCCAACTGGTTTTTAAGCATCAGCCACATGTTCTTAAAAACTGCCTGCTTTTATCTGTGCTGCTGTAAAATTCTTCCTTTTTAGTATGTTTTATAAGCCTATTTTTCAAGGCACGCTATCTTTTTCTATCAAAGGTAGCCAGTTACAGCTTATCATTAAAAGCTATTTTGCAGCTTTCCTCTACCCCTCTTGACAGGCACGAGAAATCTGCATTAAGTTTCAATGAAAGCCAGACTGGCCCCTTTGTTACTGACAAAACTCATGAAAGCCGTCAGCAAGGAATAAAAGGCAGCTAGCTAGCTTTATAATTGGGAATTGAAGGTTTCTGATGCTTTCTGATGCTTGACTCAAACATCTGATTCATTTGAAAACTTAATTTAATAAACTAATTTAGTGGCTGTGATAAGGGAAAAAGGCTAACATATAACTATACTGTAACAGAAATTAGAAAATACATACTGAAAGAAAAACACCTTCAGGGGTGATTGCTTAAGGAGAACTACCTGCTGCTGTTTATTTCCTGGTTGAGCTTCCAAAGGTAATTTAAAACAAGTGACCCTTCAGAGGAATAATGATTTTTAATGACCATGTCAAGTATTTTCTTATCTCTTCAACGGCTCTTCTGGAATACCAGGGAGTAGAAGCTCAATTACGAACGTGCAGGAGGCTGCATACCACAGTAAATTCGTTAGAGTAGAAAATGCACAGTACATAAAGAAAACAATGAATTAGAAACCCAACTCAACATGTCCATGTGAGAAATGACTAGGGAAATAATTCACCAAAATACCACCACGCATAAAATAACGCAAAAAAAGTTATTTTTTTTTGTCATACTCTGTGGCCACACAAATGCTTGGGCCAGCAGTACTAAGGGGCCAAAGCAGAGGCAGAAACACTTCCCTTGCCAACAGTTACCTCTTCCATGTCTATGAAGCTAGGGCTTAACGCTACATTAACAAAAACCCAAACATTCTCACTCTTTGCAGTTGCTGTTTCCAATTTCTCGACCGATTCAACAGTATCCCTTTCCAGTTTTTTCCTTCTCATCTCCAAAACCAACAAAGGGCCACCAGTATGAATAAACATGTTTTGTCATTAAAATCAGCTGAGGCACAGTGAAGATGCAACACATCTCTGTTTTTGGGAAGCATTGTTATGTTATTTATCAGAAACAAAACCCCAGGAGATCTGTTACCAATTGAGCAATATCTCCACTAACAAGGAGTTTTTCCCTCTTGTATGATTTCAAGCTGTTCAAATTTTCCCTAGAATTTGTAATTATTTTTTTTTCTTTTAGAAGTGAAGACATGGACTTGAATAAATTGGACAACTGAATTCCCTTTTCTCAAGACATGAGCTGAATGCTTCATGCAAGATATAAAGAATGTTTTGCTTCAAGCAATGACATCTCACAACTTTATCAAATGAATGGCGATCACAGCTTAAGTGCACTCTGTTCTTTAATGCATCTCAGTTGGAAAATGATCTGTAAGAGAAGATTGACTTCATTGTCCACAAAGAAGCAAGGACCAATATATTTGCATTTAGTATGCATCAACTTGATTTTGTGTGTTTCTAGTGGAAAGGATGCAAAGCAACTTGATTTTCAGTCTGCAGCTATGGTATGAAATTAGTTTCTACAGAAATCTCACAGAATCTGAGGGAATTTTGTTTTTGAGCTGCTTCTGCAGCAAACAGCATCAGCTGCAGAAGGCACATAGAGTAAAATCCCTCCAAATTGATTAAGGAATTGAATCCTGAGCATCCTGCAGAAGTAATCCGCAGTTCCAGCCCAGCACTTCACACAGCCGGCGTGTGCCACCGGTCCTGTGTGACTGCTGAAACATCCGACTGCCCACATTTCTGAAACATCTGACTACCCACATTTCACGGTTCCTCTTTCAGGGGGAAAGCACATCTTTCACCAGCGAGGCAGAAAACTTTTCTTTCCAGGAACTCCAGGAAGGGCAAGTGAAAGGCACTGGTCTCCACGAGGGGTTTCCAGGTTGCGACCCCTGAGCCACCTCCCTGTGTGGTGGGGCGTCCAAACCCCCTGCCAGAGAGGATGTGCTGGCTCTGGGTGCTCTTCCACACCCCAAGACAACCCTGGCACGCTGGGGACACCAGGAGCCCCTCGCCACAGCAGGGAAGGCAGGCAGGGCCACGGTCCTGCAGGCCAGCACAACCAGAATCCCTCGGAGAATTTAAAAACTTCAGAGGTATGCGGTGCACTTCCGAAACTTTAAAATTAAACATTCCTTCCACCAAGCACCCACACCACGAGTGGTTAGCAGCAGGTGCTGCAGCACGCATGGGTCTGCCAGGGACACAGCAAGTCCTGTTACCCAATATCCCCAAAAGGGTATATAGAGGGTTTTTTAAAAAGTTACCTTAAATTCACATTTCCAGGTAAATTCAGGTCTCCTTTCCATTCAATAAAAAGCAGACAGTGAATTTAAAATAAAATCTTTCTAAAGCAGTTTTAATAAAAGTACTAGTAAGGCTAATTTGAACTCCAGAGAAAGCATCAGGTCCTGCTCCAGCTTCTCCTCTTGCCATATGAGCTGTGTTGGCTGGGGCAGACATTTTCACACAGATGCCTACTTCTCAAAAGGAAAATACCAATATACGTTGAGGCATCAGTGTTAAGAACTATTGCCAGGTGTTTGCCCGAAGACCAACAGTCCAGGGATTTACAGACATGGTCTGAAATCCTGGCTATGTCACCACAGGCCAGGATATTTTCTGCACTCAACTCCAATGCAAACTGTATCTCAATGCCCATCTTAAAAAAAGATAAAGGAATGTATTTTAGGCACAAAAAGCTTCAAAATAAATTCTTTTGATCAACCTCCTAAAATAGTTATTCAAGTGCTGTTTTAAAATGCACAGATTATTGTTACTTCAGATTTATAAACCCCAGCACATGTACAATGAAAGGGAAAGTAAATGCTTAATTACACACATTGAATAATCCAGATAATGGCCTGTCACATGCATCATTCTGAATGCAAAGTAGAATGATGTCTTTAGCTGTAAAAACAATGCAAAATTGTAAAATAACTTTGTTCTTGCCTTTGGCCTTTAAGATATTTCAGTAGAGATGAATAATTTTAATTCCTCAAATAGAGGAACATTGTCATTTATTGCCTTGATAAAAAACAAAAAACACACACCGGAAGCAACAACATTCTTTTTGCCAAATTACTGTTGTCCAAGAAAACTGTGATTGTTTTCTGTTGTGGAAACGTCTATAACGGAAGGCTGCACTCAGAAATCCCTGAGATGAGAGGCGGTTACTGCTTTGGAGAGGAGAAGAAAGGAATATCCACAGCAAAGAACCCCTGTCTTACACAACAAGAACCAGGCAGAAACAGACATACAAAAGAAGATCTAAAGGTGAGCAGGTACCATCAGATGAGCGCACCCAGATCAGCAGTATCAGGAAGGCAGCACAGACGACAGCTGCCCTCTTTGTATCTGGCACCGAACAACTCTTTATGCTATTGCCTATGGTATAAAACTAAACTTCTGCACAGGTTAGGACACATTCCAAGTCAACATTATTAAGGGGAGATTATGCTTTTTATAAGACAGTCACACAACTCAAGAAATTTCAAATAATAGAAAAGAACAAATAAAGAACTTCAGTGTCTACATGACGACAGTAGTTGTTTCAAATATAAAAGCAACAAGATTTCTATCTGCTCTATGATACACAAGTCTTTGCTTTTTTGCCTCCCCACTGCCAAGCTTTAGTTTCTAACAACTTTTGCCACTTACAAGAAATACAAAAGATAATAAATTCCAAGCTGAAAATTAGACTAGTTTTAAGGTTTGAAGAAATACTATAAAGCAGTAATACAGGAAAACAATTGCAGTTTTTAAATGAAATATAATTGGAATAGATCTAGGGTCATTCAATGAAAATACTGCTGCTGTACAGTTTTGTCTGGTTGATATCACCAAGTTGAGACAAAAGACAGATCCTGTCAGATACTGCTGCAAAAGCCATTATAATGAAGTCTAACTGATGCAATCCTGGTTTGTCATTCACCACAGGGATTCCAGATTTCCAAAGGAAAGAAAGGAAAAAAAAAAAGACCATTAGAACTATATGTAAGTGGTATGGTCAATTTACAGAAGATGTAAACAATAATAATACACCAATTTACTTACATTCAACAGACAAATCCCTACTTTGATGAATGCCTGCAAAGCACAAAGCTTCAGAAGATTATTCAGAAGATTGCTCAATTAGTTGAACTTATTTTGCCACCAAAAGCTAAAGGAAATTCTTACGTTTCGACTCAGGAAGAGACTGCATTTCACAATACACCTATTATTGTCCAAGTCCCATAACTCTAACTCCAAGTTAGTATGAATGTTGCAGTTTAATATATATCTAGTATTCTTGAAAATGAGAGTTATTGGAGTACAAAAACATGACTTGCTAACCTTTCTTTCCCCCTTCAGAAACAAAGTTTTCTGTTTTTATTCAGTTATGAGACAAAGCATTATTTGCAGCTTAGTCAAGCTGACTCACTTAACCCAGGCTCCTCCAGCACACTTCTAACAAAGCTCTTTTGGGAAGGAATTGTATTTCCTTCTTCAAAACTGTAAGTCAAAATGGTACTCAAGTGTACAGTAAGAACAATACATATGTACATTATTGCTAAACAAAAAGGATGCTATTTAGTTTTATATGTTCCTCCCCCAAGAAAGGTGGGATGAGGCCTAGTTTGGTTTCCAGATCCCTTCTTAGCTCCAAAGTTGAATCCAACCATGCAGATCTCCTCCTCCTTGCCTCTCAATAGCCACCTTTCTAACGGGATCCTGAACTTCTGCTACCAGGATTTATTGTGCACACTGTGATTACTTCAACAGAAATTACTTTAAAAGACGAAGAACACATGCACTGATCAAACAGAGCACTGCATGTAGTGGCAATGTAATGCTGCACAAGATATACGTCACAGGCCAACACTGTTTACTGAGTTCCAGTATAAAATAAAATAGCACTACATGAGTGTAACATTTCCTGACTAATCACATCTCAGTGAATTTACACAAGCCCTTACTAGTCTTTGCAAATCACTCACTTCCACTGCTAAGCCAGCTAAACTCAAAAGACAAAATGAGTACAGTTGTTTTCATATGCTGCTTTTAATAGCTTGCCATATTAATAACTTTTACATCAAATTCAGTTACAAAAAAAGAGCAACACTAGGACAGAACTGACATTTTCAACTTGAGTGTGACTGCTGTATATTCTCTTTAATGATTCCAGTCTAATCCTAAGGTTTTATCTAAATTTTTCTTTTTACTATTCTACAGCATTATCTGCTTATTCAGATTGAGTTGGGATAATGCAAACAGAGGCTTGTTATCTGTTTAAACAGAAAGCCCATCCTCTGTAACATTGCATTAAGTCAACATGCAACTTAACACCCCCTCCTTATTCTTATTCTCTACGGTCTTCCTGGCCACCCAACTTCTTCCTCATCTGTTGTCTTTTTGCTCATTTTATTTCTGTTTTAAAAAATGCACAAGTTTGGGTATTTGTACAAAAACAGTCATAACTTAGAAGAATGTTAGAAGTTACATGTTGTAATAGCATAACATCTCAGGAACCTTCCTTAGAGTTAGCTCTTTGTTGAGCATCAACCTATAGGCTTACCAGCAAAATGTTGTCATGTACTCAAGTTTCCTATTTTAATAATCCCCCCCCCTTTTTAAAAAAATCTAAGATTATTTTCATCCTTAGAAACAGGAAGTCATTAAGTTCAAAATGTTTATGCTAAATGAAAACATACATATTTCCATGACTGCTATTCAGTGACTATTGGGTGGTCTCAATCTGAATCCAGTTTCTGATCAGCAAGTGCTTCCCTTGTAGAAATTATCAAAGCCAGTATCACTAAAACACAGCCTCAGAGACCAAGGATTGGAAAGGTATAAACAATCAGCTATTATAATTACAGTTCAGGATTATAAGATATTTTTTTTAAAGAGTTTAACATACCCACAAAAGCCTCTCAAACATCTGTTTTCACTAAGCATTTAAATCAATGTTTTCCCCAAATTATATCAGCAGTTGGCTTGTGCTGTACATTTCTTGGGATGAGGTCAGTAACGTGCATTAATGCAACGCCTTAGCTGCAGTAACATTTACATGCACGTTTATTGGTGTTAGCATATGAATGGAGAGGGAAATTCATTATCCATTGGCATCCTCCATTGGGAAGCTTCAGAACACTATCTGAAATTCCCTGTGATCAACATCTCCAACGCGCTCCTAAACCATTTCAATTTTCTCTCTTAATTTTCAGAAGCATAATAAAACTTCACTTTAGTATTTTGACAATAATGCACTAAAAGGTGGCAAGCAAAGACTTTCCATACACAAGACAACATGACTATACTCCCCAGCGTAACACAAAAAGCAGCAACTTTTGATTTTAGTTTATTGTCATACTAATCCCAGTTTACTACTGCCTGCCTTTTGTGGATATAAATTAGATTTCAGGAGAAATCAAACTGAAGTCCATCAGCACAAATTTTCAATTGCTTTTTCAACACCATCTGTCCTTATCACAGGAAAATTCACTCCCTCTCAAACTCAAGTTCTTAATCATTAAATAAGTGGAAGAACTCTCTTTTGAGAAGATAACTGCAAAGCAGTTCCTCAGTAATCATGGGCATTTCCAGAAAACTTGAATGCTCCTCCAGCTCGCCCACTTGCTTTGCGTGAAAAAGCAGTATTCAGAATCATCATCTGGAGAGGTCTGCAAAAGTGCTGAGAACAGTTTCTGCATATTTTGATGCTCTATGAATCACCAAGAGTGGAACACAAAGCCAAAAACCTGTAAAACATACACATGTACAAACAACAAGTAAGACCTATCTTAGGCCTACCAAAACGTATCCTGAACATATCAGGAAGAGACCGACAGGAACTCATGTATTATGCCACTTCCATATGAGACTATTTACATTTATTTGGACCCACAGATCAATATGAACATGAGGAATTAATAAAGCCAGCAGTAGAGAGCAGCTCTCCAGAGACCAGCCACATCTGCTCAGCAGTGCCAAGCTGCCAGCTGGAAAGAGTCCCAAAAGCCTTTACAGGGTCATCATGCACAGCAAAAAAAAACGCGCTTGGCTAAAAACCTTCCAGCCTAGCAACAAAAAGTAGTATGTATTCTGTTAATTACATTAAGTAATTAAGCCGTGTTTAGCTCTGTTAATTAGAATGCTTAATTTTAACAGGTCTAATACCCCCAATATTTAAATTCTAGTTTTATTCTAGTATTGCAATGAAAATCTGTTCTAGACCACCATCATTCTCATGACTAAGTAAAAAAAAAAAACACGTTACATTGCTAACAAATAATCTATTGGAAATCCAAAACGAAAGTCAACCTGGATCCCAGGTAAAGACAGTTAACCACACAAGGACATTTTATCTAGGTATAAACTGTCAGAACTTCCTTTCCCAGTGCACGATTGATCAGAGCCTACTATGAGAAGAAATAAACCCAATAGCAGATGATATTCTTCTCCCTCCCCACCGCATCTCTCAAGCACCTGCTAGCCTATATGGAAATTGCTCCTTCCAAACACCTCCAGATAGAAGTACAGTACACCCATACTCAGTTAAACACTCCTTAGTCTACAGCTTTTTCTGCAACTGTGGGTGGCCCAACTTTCATGTTAGAAAGCTACAGCTGACACCCATAGCTACATGGGTCAGCACGTGCCGATGAGACGTGTGGCTGAGCACTACGACGGGTGAAGCCCCACCACGTAGCTTCCTCCTGCTCTGGGGGTGCTTACAGCTCACTGCCCTTTTATTACAGGAAATCATACCTCTGAATTTCCAGTTGTCTTTCTGCTGCTTCCTAAGCTGAACAGAAAAGACCCGTGCAGGCTGGATCTCTTT
The DNA here is from genome assembly GCF_011077185.1 of Oxyura jamaicensis. Lineage (NCBI taxonomy): Eukaryota > Metazoa > Chordata > Aves > Anseriformes > Anatidae > Oxyura > Oxyura jamaicensis. Next base: position 25,355,376 of record NC_048898.1, on the reverse strand, counting down.
ACAAGCCCCACAGGGGTGGCTCTTTTTGTGAAAAAGCCACTTTAAAAAGCATCGTTAAGATCAACCTGTTCAAATTAGTCTGAACAGCTCATGCGAATGACTGCTGCGCAGTCTATTTTATTAAAAGCAGACCACTGCTTCCAAACGTACCTCTTAGCAGCAAGCAGCACCAGGGGCTTGCTACTAGTCCTCAAAGGCATGGTTTCTTCAAGGCTTTGTCACCGCTTAGCCTCACCGTTGCTGAATCCACGCAATGCTTCGGGAACATTACCAACATTGCAATGCCACCGCAGCACATGGGGCACTACCTCCAAAGGTATCTGAAATTATCAGGCTCACATCCCATTACCGACTCAGATCCTAATTTTATGTCCCTTCAAGCAGGGCTTATTCTCCACACTAGACCAGTACCCCAGACCGTTCATGAGGGAATGCAGATGTCATTTCCTCACCTCTGTAGTGTGCTGCAAAGTTTTCGGATGAAGAAATACTTCATCTTGTGGTGCTATATAAATAAACAAAGTATTATAAACAATCATTTTTATCAGACTGGGGTTATGTCATATGGTTTGCTTTCTTTATGAAAGAAAACACGTACATAAAGTGCAACCAGATGCTGTTGGCAGAGAGTCCATTTAATATGGACTCATTTCTGAAAACATGATTACAGATGTGGCCTACATCTTGAACCCAATGTTTAAAGGAAAATTCTCTATTTAATCATTTTACTTGCCATCTTTTTTTTTCCCTCTATCTTTTTACATACATAGAAAGTTTTCTAGGACTAAAAGGTTGAAACTCCCTCACCTTTTCACGTTTCTACCACAAACACAATTCATGTGTACCCTTATCTACAAAAAGCTGAACATGCTGCTTAGGAAACACTGCTGTAAGAAAACTTTTCAGGAGAGAGCTAAGCCTAGTCTGAGTTTCTTTACTACAAACAATGCTAATCTAGGACTGCCCCAACTCAAGTGTTTATTTTCAAAGTACATAAACGGTTATTATAACTCTACTCACATTTGTGGAAACACTTAAGATACTTCAATCAAATATGTTTAGTGTTTTGAGTTAGAAAAGAAATTCAACTAATACATATCCAAGTTTTAGATCACTAATGACATGATTAACATCTCTAACCAATCTATAGAGCTCTTGGCCAGATAACTCAATTTGAGTTAGCTTGAATATATACATTGTACGACAAAAATCAGTGTGCTCCATCATTGAGCACACAGAAAGTTGTTTAATTCTGATAAGAACCCAAACAAACAACAAGACTAATAGGAATAATAAACACATTCTAAACTGAAAATGAGTAATGTCTAAAGAAGAACTTGGTTCTTCATACATGCCAATATATAAAGTACTACTAACTTAGCTCAATAAAGTTTTATTCAAACTCATTATTTTCAAAACAGGTTGGAACAGCACAGAAAGCTTGACTGTATCATTCCCATATAAAACCCAAAGACTTGCACCATATCTGATAACCAGATACTGAAGTATTTAAGAACAGCACTCTTAAGAAATGCTCTCCTGAACTGGATCAGGCAAGTTCATATTCACATGAGTATTGAATCCAACGTTTAAGAAAAATTCTCTCTGTATATAGTCATTTTACTCTCACTGTATATTCATGTCCATATTCATGCAAAATTAAATTAGCAAAACCCCAAGTGGTTCATGGTTATAAACATTATTGCCTTGATGATGTATTTATCATAGGAATTAAAGTACTTGAAGTGAGGTTAGTTAACCACCAGTGACATCACTTAAATCAACAACTGAAAACAATCCCTGTCGCCAAATTATCTTCAGGTTGAACCTTTGAAAAAAATAACTTGGCCCTTTCACAAGACATTGCCACTTATGAACACCTGTATTTATCATTAAAGCTCAAGTATTTGATTACCCTAGATTATTTTCCAAGCAGGGTATTAAAAAAGTCATGTGAAGTTATGAAAATGCTGAAGAACAAAATCAAATCAGGGAAAGGCCCAATTTTCACCTAAAAAACACAATGCAAGATGAGACGATTGGTGCTTTAATGTGAAAACCCTCTCACAACCAGGCAGTTTGGAATCACCAGGTATGTCACTACACTTGCCTCTGGAGGCAGTGAGACCTGGCAGCATCAGTCCTCCACAACTATTTAAAACGTGCCACCCAACCTCTAACGAGAATTTTGAACATCCATTGCATCTGAATTGAGCACCATTTTCAACAGAACTTTAGAAAGAAAAGATACAGTTGTATAAATACTGTCCTTGCAGGTGGAATCAGATTAATGCGTGATGAGAACTAAGGGCTTGTTCAGAGAGGAAGCGTTGGCTGGGATGGATAACGAAGGCAATCAGAGTGCAGAGATGAGCAAATCATTTGTTTCTGCTCCCTGAGGAAGCGATGAATTCATCTGGAGGGTGGGCCAGCTCTTCCAAGCTCAGCAATGTGCCTACCCCAGCTTTCCTGGGGCGGCTGAGAAGGAGGGTGCAGGTAGGCAGCTCTGAAGATTACTTCCAACAAGCTTCAACGCTACATCCTCAGTGAAAAAGAAGAGCTCACCAAGGTGTGGGAGCTTAAACTGTTTGTAATAAAAGCCTTGCTAAAACAGAAGGACATAAAAGAAAAATCTAATTGGGAATATTTGTAACTAATACTGAAGTTGACCTACAGATGGGGTGAGGGGGAGCAGAAGAAACAAATGAGGATGCGTGTGTTTATTTTCTTAAGAGGGAATGCAAACAAACTGAACTGCTTAAGAACCTGAAACCTCCAGGTGGATTCTGACCACACTGAAGTCAACAGCAAAACTCGCTTTCATTTACTGGATGCCAACTGTTTCACACTATGGGCTGTATGCAGAAAGGAGGAACGCCAGCAGCTGTCAGTCACTGGGGGCTTCAAATCTCCTAAAAGCAAAAGAGTAACACCACATCATTTACACAGTTTATATTAAAAATAACTTTAAAAAATTCTCACAGCCCAAGACTTTCCATGGGGCTAAGCCAATATGCAGATGGGGCAGTCAAATATTACAGCAGTCTGAATGACGAGCTGAGAACTAAACAGAGACTTGTTATCCGTGTGTCATCTGTGCAGAGCAGGGAGGACCCAGGGATCTGGACCCCACTGCACAAAGAACGTGTGTGCAGGCATGGCAGTGTAAGGGCTCTATTCACACTTCCTAATGGGGCACCCTAATTAGCCAGCCAAGTCTGAGCCGGGTTTGCCTTGTTGTAAGGCTTCCACCAACAATATATTTCTCCCGAAAGCAATTCGAGGCAGGGATGTGATTAAGTAGAAAGCCCGGGCTGGATGAGCTGGGTGGCTGAATGGCTCCTGCCTTCCCTCTGCCTCAGGGACTGAGAAAGAGATACTGTGGCTCCAGAGCCAGCTGTGGATCCGTGCCCAGTGCAAACCCCACAAGCATCACAAGATGCTACAACAAAATCCTTCAACACACATGAAAAAAAATCTACTGCTGTGCTTTTATCCCCCCCCCAATCCATCAAATATGCCAAAGAAAGCACTCTAATTAGAAAGCTGTGCAACTGCACACTTCAGTCAAGTCTGCACTAGCTCAGTTTACCACAAAGAACAAACAAATAAAAGACCAGATCCTCATGTGCTAAATACGAACTCAGACCACTCAGGAGACTGATTTTCACACAATTTCAAGTTAACTGAATAATGTGAGGATGTCCACTGAAACGTTTACTCTTGCACTGAGTTACACAACCTTGTAACCCTCGCAACCCACAGCCTCCTGTAAATAACTCTGGTTTTCCAACACATCCACGCTCATCTCGCTTCCGGTCAGAAGTGGACATTGCAATGATCTCTAGGCAGGCAGACCGACCCTACTTTTAGAAAGGCTTTAGTAATTTAGGCACTTCAGGGCAAACTTTTTTCTCTCTTACGTAACACCCATTGCTACAGTCCACAGAAATGTTTCCAAAAGTTTCTCCTCAGGGCTACATACAGTTTCACCCCTTTCATCAGCTTTCTTTTTCATCAAAAGACTTTTTGTGTGTGTCATAAGCCTATATAGCACACACACAAAAACAAAAATATTGCATTTGCTATATTTGACTATAATGCACTATAGTCGTGTACTGGAAGTGCTGATCTCAAATCACACACAGCTTTTTGCTACAGGAAGAACCTAGTTTTCATCTTCCAAAGCACTATACGATTAGCCACAGCAAGGGCTTTCACTTTACCTGAGAGCTGTTTCTAACAGAGACAGTAAAAAATAATGAGTGGAAAAAGAGTTAAGTGATGTGGTTGAACCTGATTATGAGAAAGAGCATTAGGAAAGGCTGCTCTGGATTTCTAGGATTAAAGAAATCAATAACACATTTTGAACACTGCATGAAGAAATAAACCGTGAAAATAAACATTTCTGTGTATTAGGTATGACTCAAAGTTGTACCTGATTGTATACCAACATGCAAAGACACAACAGTAACTGAGAACAAAAATGGGGAGAAAATACCACCAAAACATTTAAAAAGAAACAGATTAAGAGGACATTAAAGATACCTACAGCTTTGACTTCAGCAGCTTTACTAGGATTAAACATTAGTTTGTAAGTGTTAATGCCAAGACTTCATTTTTTTTTCCCTCCTCTCTCTCTGAACAGCATCTGCAAAACCACAGCACCACACACTCTTTGCCCTGAAAGATCAAGTGTTCTGGCACAGCAGAGACGAGACGAGGGACTCAGCATCATTCCTCTTCTGCAGTGGTTCAGCATCAGAATGAGAGCGCCAGCAGCGTGCTCTGGCTTCTTGCTTCAACCGAGAGGCACAATCATTTACCAAAGGCTTAGCAAAGAAAGCCGTTTGCATCCTGAAGTATGCCGTGATGATTCTACCCTTACAATGAAGATCACCTTATAACAGAAGCAGGAGTGAAAGCCAACAGCAGCAGCCAGCTGTGGCATGCCAGAGAGCGGCGAGGAGCACCGGGTACTCAGCACTCCTCACAGCGCACGAGCTGAGTGCTTGGCACAAGGCTGCGAGTACCTTGGGCACAACCAGACCTATCAGGCTGGCTTCAGTTACACCCTCCAGTGACTCTGGATGTCTCCTGCTGAATTTACTGCCCTAATCAAAGAGACTTCCTGAATAAGCCAGAATTCAGGGGAAGTGCATAAAGATAGGACACAGTGATTAACAGTATTGCCTGAATTGCCTGCTATTGGGCTTTCAGCTACTTCGGACACTCAGGCTGCTTCAGTTTTAAACTCTGCTTAAAGCAAAATGAGCAAATGCCAATAAAAAAAATGATGGAAAAACCAGCATCAGCCAACCCCAGCATTGTTTATTTCAATTATATAGAATCATTATGTCCGGTCCTTGGATCCTCTTCATTATACCCTCATTTTCCGACTGAAGAAGCCTCTGTAGCAGAAAACCCTAAGGAGCCATAACTTAACAAAGACAGTATCCAAATTTGATACAAAGACTGCATGAATGAAGCCAGTAATCTGGGTATGGTTAGAGGGTTTTTTTGTTGCTTTTAAAATTTCCAATGGACAAAATGAAAAACTACATTTGATAATAAATCATCTTTTTTTATGAGTTAGCTTAATACCCTTCCTCTTGGTACAAGAATGTAATGCTATTCTCCTTGCCAAGAAACAACAAAAAAAGCATAGAAGACCCACACAGAACAAGAAATGAAACAAACATCAGATGCACGTAGTATTTTCAAAAAAAGTTTTTTATTATTATTTTTTTTCTCCTGCACATCAGCTCTCTCGTTACCTGAGCCCCTTTACAAGGGCAGTGCTGGAGGCCAGCCTTCAGCAAGCCCCCAGAAACAGAGCAGGGAGGGACGTGGCAGGGCAGCGCTGGGGGACACGACTGGCACCCCAGGGCACGAGGCCTAAGCATGAGGCCCATGCAGGAGCAATGGCCGACATGGCAGCCCCGAGGAGCAGGGCCAAGAACCCAAACCTGAGGGAGGGCAGTGCCTGCACCCAGCCCAACAAGAGAAAGAGGCAGCAGCACCACACGCAGCCTTCACGCACTTAAGAGGCCCAGCATGACCACCTCCCTCAAAGCCTTTTGGCTAATCACACTGAAAATTTGGGAGCATCCAGCCTCCCTCTTTTGATTCATCTAACGCCGAAACCAGGTCGTCCGACGCGCTGACACAGCCAGGGCTGTTATTTTTAAACACAGCCATAGTCTATTTAGCTAAAGCATCTTTACTCTGACTGAGCCAGTATTACTTTGATAAGACTCCTTAAGTATCTACGCTGAAGCTGGCACATCACATCAAACAAACAAAAAAAGCACAAAAACTTCTGGAGATAACGCTTCATTGCGGTTGAGGGCAGGGGGGACAAACAATAATAAACACAGAAAAAAAAAATAAAAGCAAGAAGTGAGGAACACACCAGGATAAAGGACATGAAGTGCTATCTACAGGACAGCTATGCACGCTGTGAGTGCGTATCATTCACCACCTGCAGAGAATAACTGGAACCATTTCAGTCAACTTCAACAGCAAACAGCTTTCTGCTGCTGGAAAGTCAGCATTAAATTTGTTAAAACAATTTGTGTGCCAAATTCGTTAGTAGCAACACTAGGTTTTCTTACACATCATTTAACTGATGAAAACCTGGATGGAAGAAAAAGTCAGACAACACTGTTCGAAGGACGTAAAGAGACCACAAGTTTTAATTACAGGACACTCTGGGAGGCAGGCTGAGCTATGCTAAGCCAACCTATTTGTACACATTTTCCTCATTGTAGTTGTTACTTCTTCACATATAAAGTTGTCTTGCAGCCATATGCATAAGTTCATTGCTAGAACCAAGAACAGCCCCATTCTTTCTTACCAAAAAAATGACTTTGGTCTATAAGTTGCAGAACGCTAACATATGAGAACGACACCCTGCTTTACCTGATGCAATAAAGTTTTACCATGGTAATATTTTGCCTCAGTTTCTTGTACATAACCATGAAACAGAGCTAAAAAATAGCAATGTTACACACTGCTCAATAGTGAAACCCTTTCTATTTTACACAAGAAAAATTAGTTACAATGCTTTGCTCTATATAGGAACGCTGCATACTGAAGACAAGGGGATGGTGCAACAGAAAGCAACCCCAATGCCCCATCCCAAGCACCCAGCCCAGGACCATCACCCACCAGCAGCCCCATGGAGCTGCGACGTGGCCGTACGATGCTTGAGCCCAGAAGTGGCTGCATTCAGTGCGCAGCTGTGCCAGGCCACAGCTCTGTGTGCAAACTGCCCTGAGGCACCCGCTGCTATAGGACTTCATGGCACAATGCCACCCACTGCTGTAACGTGCTTGGTCTGCCTGGCTGCCAGCATCCCGTGTCCCATGTGTCTGACACCCCAGCAGTGTTCCAGCTCCACCTCAGGACACACTAACGCTTGCAGACAAGGGAAGCCAGTTGGTTATTTTACTCCAGCAGCAAGCTAACTTCAAGGACTTAATGAAAAATGAGAAAAACCCAAATCACACAGATACTTTCCACCATCCTGCCTGCACACACACTCCATACCTCCACCTCCTGCAATCGGTAACAGTTCGGTGAACCAAATGCACAGACTTAAGAGACACGACTGCATGTTATGGTCTAATGATAATAAAATACGGAGGCACGCTTCAATGCTTATTCCTAAAGCTTCGTCAGCTTTTTCACTCCTCCTCTGCATTCTGTGCACCAGTTACATCAGCGAGTCCCACTTTCAGCTTGGTTATCCCAATTTCTCTCCCCCCCCCCCCCCCCACCCCACCCCCCTGACACCTTCATTCTTCAAATCCAGCATCTAGGACAGGAAACTCTCAAACTATCAGATAACAGGAGTGGCTTTTCAAAACTTGGAAGTTTTGACACATTTCTGAGCCTCTTAAGAATTGCCAAAATAAACAATGGACAAGAAGGTTTTAATTAAAATAATTCTGAAGTCTATGTAGTTTCTCCAAAATGTTGCCTTCACCCCAGAGCCTCCCCTCAAACAAGACCTTTTCCCCACAGATTCTGGGAGTATTGGCAGGGCAGGGGGAACCTAATGACCTGGAGCTGCCAGCTCGTATCTCAAAGCCTAGAGAAACTGCCTCTTCATTCTGACTTGCCTAAAAATAAGTCTCCTTGCTCCAGGCTTAGCTTGCAGACAATGTCCATGTATGTATTTGCACGGACTGAACAAGCCAGCATTGCCCCCTTTGCAGGATTTTGGGACCAGAGCCCCAAACTCAGTACGAACAGGTTCCCCTGTCCTTGGCACGTTCCCACCGTTGAGACCTTGCACCTGCTCCAGTGCTCGTGTGGCTCCTCCTGGAGCCAATTCAACTTATTAAAAAGAATTAATGCAGAAAGTGAAAGGAGAGGAGGTTCTGCTGCATTTTCACATTGGACTACTTACGTTTAGTGAGCACCAGCACTTGTAACAAAAGCGTTTGGGACAGGATCCAACTATACGTGGCTTTCTTTTATTTCTTTAAGTTGGTTTTGGAGAGCAAGAGAGAGAATAACCAAAAAAAAAAAGTTTAGAAAGAAGGTGAAATAACCTTGGAGGGAGGACATTACATTATGCCATGTGAACCAGAATGGTTTCCCCAGCACAAATATATGCCAGCACACATTCTTCAAGTTAACTAATAAACTGAAGAGCCATAAAATAGAATTACTTGCACTACACTTTTACACACTATAGCTGGTAATTCTGCAGCTTTAATTCCATCTTTGAACTATCAGTTATACTGACAAATAACAGCGGCAGCAGTGCATTATTACAAAAAGGAGTAAACAAATGACCTCTATCTAACTTTATTAAGGTAATAAAAGGCAGATTTTTTTTTTAAAAAAAAACTTTCTTCAAAGAGAGTTTTATAGCTAACCACCAGCAGGGTGTGGACTGAAGCTAAAAACTTTGAAATAGGTCCCTGTGAAATCTGAAACCAAAATACAGCAAAGGTCACCCTTCTGCAAAGAACCGTCTGGTCTGCATGCATGCTATAAGCAAAGCTCTGTTAGCTCAGCCGCGGTAATAACCTCACTCAACTCGCCCCTTGGGAACAGCAGCAACATCGGGTTTCTACTACAAAGGTAAATTTCCTACATACAATACCCGTTACTATACATTTGCAGCATGTTTGATAGCAGCCAGACTCTCCTGTTACATGGCATACCTCAAGCTATTTTTTTCTTGTTAAAGGCTAGCCCAGGTTATAAATATGGCTCTGTGACTCCAGCTCCCACCTTTAGCTAACTCATTTTAGTCAACGTTTTGCAGACAGTAGAGAGTCTTATGCAAAGTATTAGCCAACATTAAGAGGAAAGGAGGTGATGCATTTGATTTTTTTTTTTTTTTTTAACCCAAAGTAGATTATTTGAACCCTTTTCAGCAAGGAAATATGGTGAATTTTTCCAGAGATAGGATCTAACCCAAGTATGGGGACAATCACACCACTGTGCTGTGGTCTGCCTTGGGCTGGCCCCAGGATGGGTGGGTGATTTTGGGCTGCTGCTGGCTTCACCTACGGAGCCCGAGCAGCCCCGGCCAGGCACTCCCACCTCCGAGGACCAAGCTCTCCCTTCCCTTGGCTCAGGTTGCATCCTAGGTGCTTGCCAACTGAGGGAAGATTTGGCAATCTTTGCAGCTCAGCAAGGATTTCTCAAAGGGTATGACTGGAAGGCTGACCGCCCTTGCTGGAGGGCACTTCTCTGGCGGCACTGCATGCTCACTGGTGGCCACGCTGGGACCATCGCAGGGGACAGCGCCTTGACCCAGGCAGTCGGAAACCTTCAGGCTTAAGGTATTTTGAAAGAAAAAGGTTTCCACCTGGCAGTAAATTAAGTCATTAGATTTGATTAGAAGCACTGACATACAGTGACAGCCTCATGTTAGGAACAACTACAAAGAACATTTTCTGCAGATCTGACAGCAACAATTGCCATTTGGAAAGAGGCAGTGGTTGAGAAGAACCAAGCACTCCTTCTGATCTAGCCCTTATTGAGCTGTCATCTTAGGGCATGTAAAATCACAGGCACTGCTGTTTAAAAACATCCAAGTTTGAGCAAACAAACACACTGGAAGCACAACATACATCCAAACCCGCATCTGAAGAGGAAGCAGTGTTTCAGTTTCCCCCCGGAGCCTGGCTCACAGGAAAGCCTCTGACGCAAAGAGGGAACCCACACTGCCCCTCTGCCGCCTCAGGGTGAATTATCCAGGTACTTCTAAGTACCACCTCCTGGTGTTTTACAGCTTAAACATCTTATATAGTTAAACCGAATTGTCTCGAATTCATGTTTTAATCAGGAAGCTCCCTGGACCCATTTCAAGGCACGTTTTTTTTTTTTTTCTTTATAAACTAACCTGGTTTTGAGCACAGACTCACTCATGTTAGTGCTTTACAGATGTATTCAATCTCTTAGCACACTGCAAAATTATTTAAACAAAGTTTGAAATAGAGAAGAAAAGGAGGGGGAGAACCTGACTGCCAGACCACTAGGACTGTTTTTGCGCTTTTTGTGTGTGTGTGTTTTTTGTTTGTTTGTTTTTTAATTATGGATTTTTAAATCCCACAAGTTTCAAAGTATTTGCAGAATCCTCTGCATGTTTCTTCTATTTTTCTTGTTTTTCTTCCCTCAATACTGGTACTAGACCCATGATTTTGATTAGCCTGATAACGAACAAGCCAACTCTATGAAATGGGCTTTGCTGGTTACAGGCTTATTTTACTCTAGAAATCACTGCACTGCCCATTATTAAAGCACATCTCACAACTTCCTTTTTCTCCCTCAGCTGCTCAGGATTAAGTCTTTGCAATGAAAATATTTATGAAAATGTTACTGAAAGATCTACTTTGGACACGTCGTCTTAGGAGCCGGAGCACTCTGTTCCAAATCATGCACACGAGAGGTGTCTGCCAAGCGCTCCAGCTGTGTCCCTCCAGTCCTTAAGCCATTTAACACAGAACACGCATGTGTCCTTTGCATGCCAAGTCAGCTATGTGTCAAAGACAAATAGGTCTGAATACTTATAAAACTTATAACAATCGGCACGCCAACAAGAAACCTAATTTGGATTTCGTATTATGTACATCGAAGGGAATGGGGGAAAAAAATGCATGTATATATATTCTTTCATAACCTTGAGAATTTTAGGAATAAGTAAAATACACAGCCTTTGGCATATAATACACACTTTGCCCTAGGAGACAACAGCTCCCATTTACTAAATGAGTTGAAGATCATGAACATCTCTGCTTTCTGCCTTCTAGCCTGACAGCTGGGCCAGAAAAAAAACTTAATTGTTTTGAATCTCTAGAAGAGTCTTGCCTTTGCATATACTTTTAGACAAGCATGCATTTAAAGCAAGCTGCCATTCAAAGCCAAAAATTCCACAGATTAACTGTGAACATTACAGAGACTTAAGGCTCCTCAACTTGGCATTTAGTACAATACTTCATATGCAATCAAGATCTGAAACATGATGATGGGCTTGCGGGCACTGCCACAATTTAATCACGATAACAGAAATATTTCACTAGGTATTCATTTATTATGGCAGTTATATCACAAGGGCTAATGGTGAATTCAGTTAACGTGGGAGTGCCAGCTGTTAACGTGACATAGAAACCAGCTTCTTGCACCCTAGGCTTCACAACCACCATAAAAATTGCAGATAATACAGCTGAAAACAAACGTAAGAGGATACATGGACTTTTCCTCCACAGAGTACTACATCATGAAATCTCAAAATAAAGTTTGAATGTTCTAGCAATTAACTTTTTTAGTCTGGTTTTGGGGTTTTAGGATGCATGGCAGATACAGTCGGTTGTCTGGTATGTAGCAAAGATTGGTGTATTAAAGGCACGCCAGAATAACTGACTGGCTTAGATCACATTTTACTCCTGTTTTAGCATTGTCCAGGAGCCTGGAAAAACGACTGTGCAATCCACAAGCACTCCTGCAAACAGCTGTGTATTTGTGTCAGGAAAATACACAGGTACTTTGCCACAACACCACTTGTGTGTCACTGTGCTCGGTTCTCCACAGAGCTGGACGCATCTTTCCAGCTCCAAAGCCTGTTTTCAGTTTTGCCTAGTTTTTCATATTTTAGGCTTAAGATTGCCTCTGCTAAGTGTCTGCTAGATCTGAAGCATCTGAGCCAAAACACTTCAACTCTTCCTGACACAAGGGCTCCTAAGTATGCTTTCCAATGCTATAGTTTAATTTTCATGTTTAAATCCAGGATATTTTCTTTGGAAAGCACTACTTTGCTTTCAAATACTTGATTTTGTGGCCTTACTGATGTTCTTTCTAAGTACAGAGCTTTTTGTACATGTATCTATAAAGACTGAAATAGGGGTGAGACCACTGCTGATTCTTGAGCTGGGCAGTCAGAAGGCTGAGACGTCACTGTGTGGTCTGAAAAGCAGCCTGCAATGTCTTCACCCAACCTGTGTTTTGGGAGACACCAGGCTGACAAACAAACTTCACCCCAAGACCTGAACTCTCCCTCCTGAGGTCATCCTTTGCTCAGGGGCTGTTGGTGAAGGGGACCTGGAATGGGCAAAAGCCCCCCAACACACACCCCTTCATATGGGATGCTGAGGAAGTGCCGGGATGCTGGGTTATATGAAACAACGTGCTTTAATACTAGCAATCTCTCTGAACACAGCAACTTGAAACTTCTGTTGATCTATAACGATGCGAGTCACACAGACAAGGCCAGTACCAAACGGATTCCACGGACTTCACACAAGACCTCTAGAACTGTTACGCAAGCCTTCTTTCCCCAAAAGCCAGCCTATGCTTGGAGGGAAAGAAACAAAACGTTTAAGATATATTTATCCTTTCTTGTTTTTTTCTGCATTAGCACAATAAAGCAGGCGTTGGCCAATAAGCAAGGCTTTCTATTTTGCACCCAGCAGGACACACACAGCAGGGCTTCGCTGGGTGGCACGCACCTTGCTGCCAGATCTGACGTTGGCTGTGCATCTGCAAACACAAGAAGATGCAGATCCAAGTGGCCTCTGAAGAACGTCACGTGTAGTGCAACAGGTACGGATAATACGCTTAGCAATGCTTATTTCCTACAAAAATAAAAAACGTTTTCTTGGACAACCTACTCCAGGTGGCCTTGCGTAAGCAGATGAGAAGCAATAAAAGCTGCAATGGGACTGCAATTTAACTCCATGGTACTCAAGATCATCATGTCCTTCAGCTGGAGAAGCAACTTCAGGAGGTGCTGGCTGCATGGGGGCACAGGGATTTTCCCAGCTGTTAGCCATCGGGTCAAGCAAATGCTGAGACCAAGTGGTTAGCACATTTACTGAACCCCACCCCAGGCTGCCAGCTCACCCCACAGCTCCCCGCCGCTTTGAAGTCACCAGGATTTTAACACATTAAACGATACAAGGCAAGGAAAGAGTTTCTTCCCAGCCAAGACCAGAGCAGTTTAAGAGACTGAAACAGTGAATGAGGCTATTATACTATTTCCTTAATTAGCACTTTGTACCAGCTGATTGCATCCTTGTTAAGAAGGGTTTACATTATTACCCTTTGAATGACTTTAAATATAATAATGAATCTTATATGCTCCCGGAGTCCTGACTAAATAATTACCTACGTCACATCAGCTAAACCGTGAAGATGCAGGCTATAAAAAAACAAACAAACAAAAAAAAAAAAAAAAAAACAAGAATCATCAGAAGGATCCTTCTTTCAGAAACTTTTCAATGAATCCTAAGAAAACCTCAACTTTTTAGTAGAAAATACTTTCCATTTTACTGATGATGGAATGAAAAAAACCTCCACTGTAGCCTGGATTCAAAGAAAGCTATAATTGAAGACACTTTCATATCTGACCAAATTTATTAATGCAATTAAAAATTGGTTTGTCTTAACTAATAATCCAGACCAACAGCTATCCACAAAACCACCATGTACTTGCCAGGACATCTTTAAAAGAAACACCTCAAATTCTCACTTGAGACATACCTTGGGTTGTTACCTTGCACAGGGAAAAGAAACAGAAGTGCTTCCCCACATGCCAGTTGTCTCAAAGTTAATGTAGGAACTAGCCCTGTTCGCCACATAATTTAACATTAACACAATTAATAAGCTACAGCTTGCTCCCTAAGGGTCAAGTAGCTTTTATTCATGCACCAAAAAATGCTACATAAAAGACACTGCCCCCCGAGAACTGTAAGATGCCACACCACCACCTCTTCCCCTAACGCAGCCATGAGCATTTCAAAACCTAGCTTGAGGAAAAGCCTGTGATGTAACAGGAAGCAATGCTATTAAATCCTATAGATTGCACTCCTCAGGGTCGATACCAAAACAATGACCTACTCTGTTTTTGAAACACTGAAATTGCAGAATTGATCTACAAGAGAACAGCCAGAGGTTGCTGTGGCCACTACGGTTGCAGGACATTTTTTAAATAATTTTCCTCCTGTTTAAAAAAAGCTAGCAAGACCAACTTTATGCACCAGCTCAAGGTCACACACGGCTTCTTCTCCTAAATTATTATTTCCTTTAAGCACTGTAATTGCAGTGCTGCCAGCCGCAGAGCAGGCTGTTAGGGACGCTTGCTGCAGGTTTAACCGGCAGCAGTGTTTTTCACGAGGCGCCCCCGTGCTCACCGCCACCTCCAGCACCAGGCTGGGCAGGAATGAGCCCAGCAGGGCCAGGGGACCCATTCCAGTTCGCACCCCAGCACTTCCCAGCAGCACAGGGCAGGCAGAGGCACTGCAGCGTGCAGTCCTGCTCAAGTAGAGCTGCTACAAGGAGTGCTGCAGCGGGTGGGGAACACACCGCCTGCGCCCTGCCCTGCAGGATGCACCACGGCATCACCCCAAAATCATCTTTTCCTTAATAAAAAGGCCAGCTGCACTGATCCTCAGGCAAGAGTCAAGGATAATGACCAATTTAACCAAGATACCATTAATTTCCCAGCCATCCTGGGGTACAGCAGCACTCCATCGAATGGCCAAGGAGTAAGGACATGCTCGGTCATCGCCGTGTGCTAACCCTGACTGCCGAGCACTTGGTCCTGCAAGAGCCCCTCCTTTGGGCTTCATGTTCACTCACCGAAAACTGAGCACAAGTAATAATTTGTTCTGAAAAACAACAAGAAATCTTCTAAAGCTGAGGACGCGAAGACTCGTAAAGCTAAAACCAGTATCTGCTATTAATGAGCGGGCACACAAATCAAGGAGCTCGTGCACTCCTTTCTCAAAGCAGCACCTGCCAGCTCTCTTGGAACCAGCCCAGGAACCCGCCACATTCCCAGACCCACACCTGCTCTCCTCGCCAAGCCCTGGGCACCGCCACAGCAGGCTGCAAGGACTCACCTGGGGTTTTTGGCCATGCTGCCGCAACGGCTGGGTGTGCAGAACACCTCCACCGAGAGCTCGCTGGTGCAAAATGTCCTGGCAGCTCCAGGCACAAAGCGAGCCTTGCCCAGCAGAGCCACTGCCAGGGCCACCATGCATGGCAGTGCCACTTCCCTCCAAAGTCACCACCGCTGGTGGCAGCACAGCACCAGCCGCCTGCACCTGGAGCAGGAGGGATCCTGAAGTTCCCCCGGTCACACCGAAGCCCAGTGGCTGAGGTCACATTTAGCAGCTTCGCTCCTCTGGTCCCAAAGCCGATTTAAGCAACAGCTTATCCAGCACAGTAAGTAATTTGGCAATTTCATATCTTGATTCTTTTAGAACCCTTGGTCGATTATTTTTTGCTCATTGATTGCCACTGATTCTGTTTGAAAACTTAGCTCCTCCTAGGAGTGCTGCCCAGATGAGGCTCAATCCTACTCTTTTTTTCCCCCTCTGCACACGATCATATCACCACCCTCGAGATAGCCCTGGACGAAGGGCAAGCCACTGGTGCAGGCTCAAATGCAAGACACGGATGCTCAGAAAACCAAACCACAAGCGACCACCTCCACAAGCAGCGGTGGTGCTGGCTGTTTTTCAAGCCAGTTCCTCGCTCATTTCCCCGTGCCACTGCAAGGCTTCGTGGCTGAAATTGCGTCCTTTGGTAAGGCAGACTCTGCCTAGCTGCCAGACCGCCCTCAAATCTGGGATAAACATTGGTTTGTATCATAAAAACTCATTTAGAAATTCAAGGTGGATTTAACGCAAGAAGAAAATTGTCTTGGGGCTGAGACCAAACTCCCCAAAGGAGTCCCCATTGTAACCCGTTAGCAAAGTTTGAGACCCAAACCGTGAAAGTTGTGGTGACAAATGCACACACAGCAACACACGACGGAGCCAAAACACCAAACCCTCCCCAAACCCTCCCCAAACGGGGCTGCGTGGCCAGGGCTGCTCCCCGAGGAGACAGCAGGAGAGAAGCGGGGCCAGGGGCCAGGTACTGGTGGTGTCGGGACAGGTACTGGTGGCACTGGGGGAGATGCTGGTGGCAGCCCAGCAAATCGGTGATGGGAACGCATTGCAATTGAGCTCCTGGGCTCCCCGCACCACTACAAGCAGCAAAGCAGGAGCTGTAGGTGTGTGAGCATTCCCAAAGCCCGGCTCTCACGGAGCACGCAGATTTTCAGCGGTTTTCTCAGCCTCGTGGGGACGGGCCCCGTGCTTACGGCCGGCCCTAATTGCAATCACTTCCCCGGCTTTTTGGGGTCAGGGTCCCCAAATCGAGGCGCGCTGCTCCGCGCCCCGTCCTTTCCACAGCGGCACCGGAGCCAGAAGCCAAGGAGGCAGCGCCGCCGGGGGCTCCCAGGCGTGCAGAGACCCCACGGGAGGGGGAAAATAAAAGGGGGAAAAAGGGATGGGGGCGGCCACCCGCCGGGGGGGGAGGCTGGGAGAAAGCGAGGCAGCGAAACGCCGCGAACTCACCGCTGCGCTCTGGCAAGGCGGGTGGAGGTGCGGCGGGTCCGGCACCGCGGTGCGGGTGCACAAGGGGTGCAAGGGGGGGGGGGGCTCCTCGCCATGCCCCCGGGCGCGCAGCAGCAGCCGCCCCGCAGCCTTTGTGCGCCGCCGCGCGGCCCCGCCGGGCTGCACGCGCTGCTTGCACGCGCGCTTGCACGCGCACGGCGCCAACTACACCCCCCCCCCACACACACACCTTAAACACACACACGCACACGCACACGCACACACCTACCCTACACACACACACAGGGCCCCCTTCGTTTGGGACCTGCCCCCCCCCCGGCCCCACGGTCGCATCCCCAGCGCATCCCGCCCGCCGCACACCGCCCTCGGCGCGGCCGGGAGGCGACGTTTTGGGACCCCCCCACCCTCAGAGCCACCCCTCCACAACCCCCCCACAGGCACGGCGGCGTTACCTCGGCGGCCCCGCTCCTCACTCCATCCCTTCCCTTCTTCCCTCCTCGCCTCTCCGCCCCGCGGCGGGCACGGCCGGGGAGGGGCAGGGGGCAGGGCCGGGGAGGGGAGGGGATGGGGGAGGGCCGGGGGGGCGGCGCACGATGTGGCAGGAAGGGACACCTGGGCTCCTCCTCCTTCCCCCTGTGGAACACTATCTGGCAGCGGCCGCCTCCCGGCTGGGGGGGGGCTGCGAGAGGCTGGGGCTGCGAGGAGGAGGAGGATGAAGAGGAGGAGGAAGAGGAGGAGGAGGAAGAGGAGGCCCCGCCCGCCTCCCTCCATTGTTGTTCCCGCCCGTAGCGGAGGGGAGGGACCGGTCCCCCCCCCGCTGTGCTGCAGTGTGTGCGCAACATGCAAATCTCTCTTTTTTTCTCTCTCTCTCTCTCTCTTTTTTTTTTTTTTCCTGCAAAAGCCGGCCTCCGTGGAGGCTCCTGCGGCTGGGATCTGCGGCTGCGGTCCCCCCTGTGCTGCCCTCTGCCCGGCGTTATGGGGCTTTGGGGCTTGGGGTTTGCTGCCCCCCCTCTGACCAGCCCTTTGGACTCGCAGGAGCACTATCAGTGCGTGCAAAAAACCCCTGGGCGATATGCATGCAGGCAAAATAATAACAATAATCATCCCAATCAAACATAATAATTTTAAAAGTCTGTAATTATATTTGTATTTGTCTTTTAAGATTCAAAAGTTGCGCAAAATGTGCTCAGAAGGCTTAAAAGTTCCCTCTGAGACCCAACAGGAGTGCTTGCAGGTGTAAAGCCGCTCACGCAAATGGCTTTGCGCCGTTTCAGGGACAAAACCTTGTAATTCGGCAACCTGCTGGCTTTGGTAAGGGCTCCTTGGGGACTGCGATGGCAGGGACATGAGCCGGGCTGCAGCAAGGGCAGGGACAGGGCTGCGTGCACCCAGGGCCTTTGGTGGGAGCCAGCAGGGAGGCTCCAGCCCCGCTGGCTGTGCCACCACGTCAGCGTGAGCCCCAGGTCCCCCGGGAGCTACAGAGGGCCTCAGAGACAACTGCTTGAGGCTCCGAGCTGCCCAGCCCTGGGGTGTGCGAGGAGGACGTGTTTTAGCTTTGCAAATTTCCACCCGCCACTGAGATGGCCCCAGCTGGCGGGACCGGTGCTCTGGGAACCCGTAGGTGCCGGCCAGTAATAATGGGATGAGGTGGGGCGGCACCTGTTATTTAAGACAGGACCTCTACCATCTGGCGGCTGTGGGGAATTAAAGCTTACCTTGGGCACGGGTGGAGCGGGTGCGTTCACACACACACACACACCTACCTGCATGTGGAGCGCACTGAGGCAATCAGCTTCCTCGTGCATGGTTATTCACTGCAAGGCTCGTTTGCCTTGTAGGAAGAAAAACAATAATACAGCTGTATCATGTTCTGATAAGCTTTCAACCTGAAAAAAAAAAAAAAAAAAAAAAAAAAAGCAATGCCACGATGTAGTTGTGGTTTTTGAAGTGAGCGTGGTGCCGCGGTGAGGATCAGGATCTCCCTCTGGCCACTGACCCATTTCAGCTGGAAATCAGAGGGGAGTTGTCAGCCCTCGGAGCAATCAGGCTCAACCTTCCCCAGGAGGGTATTGGGAATGGAAAAACCTCGCTGCTTTCGAGATGAAGTTTATTAAAGCCATGACATGAGGCACTGTCTGCGCAGCACGCCTGATGTCTGGGGAGGTTGATTTGAGTGCTGAGGCGCTGCGTGACATCGATCACACACCTGGAAATCTGAATTTCAGAGGCACCGCTTGCCTACCCCAGCAGAATGCTTTCAGACATGTAAAGATGCCTCGTGTGTGTTTATTGTAGGGCAAGTTCTCTTCTCCTGGGCATGTGGCTAAGCTTTCCCATCACTCTAGTCCTGAAAAGCTTACGGAGATGACAAATCCTCGCGATTCAGACCATGAACAGATTACAAGCAGGACCAAGAAGAAACATTCCTGCACAGGAGAGACTTTTCCCATCAGTTCTGGAGGTTTTGTTCCTTTGGAGTGGCTGCTGGGTGCTGCTGAGCTCAGCCCCGTCCCGTTGGACAGGTCTTGGTGCTGTGGCTCCCGGGGTGCCTGGGTGCTGCTTCCAAGGCGCCCGTCGGTCTGCAGATAGGCAACAGATAGTGCAGCGAGGGGGGATAGCAGCCAGGACAGATCCACTGGGGCTCTGGGTTAAAAGTGAACCTTAATGAATGAGCCCAAGCCCACAGAAAGCTACCGTAACATTGTGTTTTTGGAGAGTGGGTCCTCAGGAAGAATTAGGGCTGTGCTCCTCTCTCTGGGCTTCGTGCCCTTGTCCCTGTTTGCAGTGGCAATGAAACCCTCTCTCTGCACATTTCCTGCGTCCAGCTAAATACGTTCCAAAAAGCAAACAAAGAACAACAACAACAAAACCAACATACAACAGGTAACGTGTCTCCTTTCTGGGGGCCCGATCCAGCAGACGTACTTTGCCACTTACACGGTCCTGCAGCCTTTTCACCCTCCATAAAGCCATGTGTCTAATCAGGGGACCGAGCTGAGCTACTCGTTAGAATCTTGGCCAAACCACAAACATTTGTTTCCTTGCTTTATGCCAAACTCCGAGAAAGGAGGAGGGAGTGGCACGAAGCTCATGTTAATGAGTTCTTCGTTCCCCACAGAGAGATAATCAGAGCACAGCTCAGAAATTCATCAACATTTTTTATTAGCACTTTAATGGCCTACAATTTTTTTTTTTTTTTTAGGGAGTTACTTCAGCTAAGAGCTAGATAATTCCTCGTGCAGCTGTGGTTTAGGAAGCAGCTCAGGGGACGTGCATGTCAAATTACTTGAGCTCTAGTTAAAAAAGAATAATATATATATGCACCACAAGGTTTCCTGGGTGCCTCCTTTTACAGTCAAGGGCACTATGTCCTCAGTCTGTCTCTCCTGGGTTGTGTGGGGTTTTGAGGGTTCTTTTGCACTCTTTGCAGCCTGGAGAGCCGCACAGTGAAGCGCCAGCCCCTGCTGGCACTGCACCTTTGCCATGGACAAGGGACTGTGACAGCTCCCTGCTCCACAGACCACTGCAGCTTCAGCTGGCCGAAATGAGGATCAAAGGTGCCGAATGCTGAGAGCCGGAGCCTTTTACCCACTGCTGTGGGGTGAGCCCCAAGCCAAGGTGTTCACCTGTGCCCAGAAGACCTGCCTCAGGCACCTATCTATAGGTTATGTCGAGAGCTGACGGGTGGGGAGTGCTCTCACGGCCCCAGGGGAGGCTGCTCAGAAATTACACAAAGTTTGGCATTTGCAGCTGCTTTCTCAAGGAGGCTTTCACAGTAGGAGCATCTCCATCTCACCCTCCTGCTTCCCACGGCGTAATGTGGGGCTTTGCTTTTGCTTTTATGAAACTTGGGGCATTTTGCAGCCCCCATGCCCGCAGAAGCCTCCCTCCTCCTGCAGCGAACCGCCAAGGCAGCAGGGGCGGCTGCTCTGGGGTCCCTTTGGTTGGGAAGGCAGAGAGCTGCCGGCCTTGCGCTGTGGTTGAGGAGGGCTGCTCGCTGGAAATGGCCCTACAGCTTCTTCCCATGCC
Source organism: Oxyura jamaicensis (assembly GCF_011077185.1). Taxonomy (NCBI): domain Eukaryota; kingdom Metazoa; phylum Chordata; class Aves; order Anseriformes; family Anatidae; genus Oxyura; species Oxyura jamaicensis. The sequence continues at coordinate 25,334,473 of NC_048898.1, read as the reverse complement.
TCCCCCGCTCCCCAGCGGCCAGATTTCCTTCTGGTCTTCTGGAGAGAGCTGTGAGAATATATACATTAAAGGCAGGCAGTGCAGTGCTGCAGGACAGTTGGGGTTATGAGAGTATAATAAAGGAATACTATGTACTTTTTCCTGAATCGAGCCCCAAGTGTTTCCTGTCAAACCTCAGCACAATGGGACACAAATGTCCAGTTCATTACGTTCACATTTCCTCCAAACCGCAGTCTCTTTCCTTCAAACACAGAGGACAGGAAAGGATGCTCTCTGCCCCCACTCACGTTTCTCGACTGACTTTGTGTCGTGCGAGAAGGGATTGGAGGCTTTCGTCAGTCGCTGTGCTCAGTGGGTTGTCTCCCTTCAGCCCACACCACCTTGGGATGCAAGAGGTGTAAATAGGGAAGGATCCCTTTGAAATCAAAGAGAGCTTCGCTGGGGGAGAATCAGCATGAATGGAAGCGAAATGAGGTCCATGGGGAATAAAATGCTAATGGCTGGGGAAAAAAAATCAAGATTCACAGCACTAGTCCAGAAGAATGGTAGCTCATATCATATATATAAAAAAAATAGTTCTCATTTCCTCCTTATCCCTGCAGGACAGGAAAGAACATCCTGCTCTTTTAATATGAGCAAAATACGAGTTATTTTTGGAAGAAAAAAAAATCACGCTCAGAGCACGGTTTTCAAAAGACGTCTCTAATCTGTGATTCTGATGATGCATGTGGAGCACAGCACATCCTTCTGCAGCAAGAAAGCCAGGTTTGTCGCCTCGGCACCGTTCACACTTGGGCAGAAGGCTTCTGCTGGTTGCGTGAGGAGCCAGCAGCTCCTTGCCAGCACATCGGCTGTGTCCCGAAGCCAGCCGCCCCCTCCCAGGAGGTGTGCAGGGGGCAGAGCTGCAGTGGTGGGAAGCCCAGCCCGGCTGCTGGGGGAGAGCGCAGGGAAGTGTCAGGGCACAAGGTGATGGGCTGGGGGGTGAGTGCTGATTCAGGAGCACTGAAATTGGCTTTCTGGACCCGTGCTGGACTCCAGGCCAAGCTCCTATTTTGTTACCTCCAGGCGTAGAACAAGGCTGGAGCCCTCCCTGCCCTCAGTGGTGATGGCTCTTTTGGCACCATGCTTCTTGTTCTTCCCACGGGCCTGCAGGGGATGTGTGCTGTCATCTCCTGGGCTGAAGTCTGGAAGTTTAGAGCATAAAGTCAAACTCAGGGCCTTTGGTGCAAGCTCTTGCTTATCGTGTTTGATGGACCACTTGAAAGGACAGAGGTGAAATCAGCCTCGGATTTGTTAATGTGCATAAGCAACATTAATTCATGAATAATGTTTGATTCTGATTCTGCATGGGTAACTGTTGACTCCCAATGCCCCTTTTGAAGCAAATAAGAGTGAAGAACATATCTTAGCACAACATCTAATGATTAGGATAAACAAACTGTTAATCATTTACCACTGCAAGATTAACAAACTCTTAGTGCATTATAAAAAGAGCTCCAGTTTCCCTTTAAAAACCATTCAGCAAGAGTAAGATTTTAGCTCCTCTCTATGTCAAGGGCCCCAAATACCTAAGCAGACTCTGGGGAATGACCTCATCTGTACTTTCTGAGCGTGTTCCCAGGGATGCTAACACTAGGAGCAGCCGCCTGTCAGTGACGGAAAGCCAGGGAGCAGGAGCTTACCCCCCAGCACAGCAGGGGCCAGATGTACTTGTGGGATGTGCCACTGGGATGCCCCAAACCCCAAAGGGCAGCACGGGTCAGCGGCACGCACACCGAGCATCCTGGCACTCACCCGTCGTACGCCGCACCGCTGAGAGCACGCTTAAAAAATCCACCCGGAGATATTCCTATGAAGTCAGGGGATTACTCATGCACTTAGAGCACTGATTTCCCTGGCGGGACAAACTGTGTTCCGTGGTTTCATCCGCGAGGACGTGAGGCTGTTTCTGCTGACTGCCTCGGTTTGTTCTCAGACAGGAAGCGGAGCGGGGCGGCCTGGACCCACGGTCGGGTCTGTGCAAACAGCTGGTGGAAACTCACAGCACATCAGTCACAGAGATCCGTGGATGGATGCGAGGGAAAAACCCGTGCTTGTCTGTGCCCGGCAAATCCGGATCATTCTGCAGAACGTGTTTTAACCAGCTCCACGTTTGGCTCTTTCCCTGCTGCTGGCGCAGCGTGAAGTGCAATGTCAGGGCTTTGACCGGGGCGCCTGAACCCTCTGGGATTCTGCAGGGGAAAGATAAATGGTCACAGCCATTTCCCTACGGGAGATAAGGAAACTGCGGGGGAGGAAAAGCACAAATCTCTAACAATAGTGCTATGCGACTCTGCGTACGGCGACTTACATACTGGAAAATAGCGCCCAGATCCATTATATAGGAAAGGCACTAAATCTGTGTAATTGTTGTACGGCTGAAGAGGAAGCTCGACCCACTGTGCAGAAAACAGACCTCGGATTGTCTCAAGATCGATGGTAAAAAGACAGCAAACATCAACAGAGCTCCCCAGAGTGGGAGATACATCAGTGCAAATTGAGTGTCTGGTCCCCTGGAGTTCTGCAAATCATCAGAAAAGACATTAATGTCATTAGTAAAAACAACAAACGTGCCTATACTTATTACTTATTTGTAATAAGATTTGGCTAATGTATAATTAGCAGGCTTCAGAAGTCTTTAACGACCTCTGAGATTAGCCTGTCTGCCACGCTGAGGTTCACCAGAAAATTCTCATCGTTGCACTGGAGCAGCAGCTTCCCCAGCAGCCCCTACGCCCTCAGTGGGACCCACACCACATACGCAACGCGGCTCCTAAATCCGCGTGAGCTGGATGCATGTATATACACACACATGCATTCGTGTTGTTTGGTTGCTGCGTGAGGGTAGTCTTTGATCAGGACTGCTTGTTTCCCAGCAGGCGAGAGCAGCCTTTTGCCGAGCAGGGCAGCGAGCTGTGCTGAGGACGTGCGGTGTGTACACGCAGGATCACCCGGTTCGAACGCATCCAGTTGTGCCTGGCCGATGGAGCTGGCTCGCTGTCCTTCTGCTGTCACGCTTTCCCTCCGCTTTCAGCGTGGCTGTAACAAGTTATTCAAACACGTGCTTCGCTAAGGATGTGCACAGCCCAAGATTTGCTGTGCTGGCATGGGACAGGTCCTTGTGTACTGGCTGGCCTGGCGTATTGGTTTGAGTCCCCATGTGAAAGAGACGAATTGGGTGACACCAAATGGCACCGTACAAGACTGCACTTTGTGCTTCTGCTCCTCGGGAGGCTGGGGGGATTTTAGCCTGAAGGATAGGCTTGGATGTGCCGGACGGGAAAATGGCACATAAATATTCAGCTGACATTAAAGCAGATGAGGATGGCTGTGCAGGAGCTGGCACTCTGTCAAACCAGCTGCAGCTACGGATCCAGCATCCTGCCTGATGTTTGGGTGGGAAACCAGCTCCAGAGCTGGCAGCTCTGCACCATTTTCTACAAGCTAGGGACTTTTCAAAGCTTTGTTTCACCTCATTTTACACCACCAGAGGTGTTCAGAGGCTGGTGTGGCACCAGGAGAAGGGGCCGTGAGTCAGCTGGGAGCTTCTGAGCATCTGATGATGCCTTCACCCGCCTGGAGCCCTCCGGCTGCCAGGGTCGGGGGCTGGCAGCAGCTGCTCTGTGCCACGCTGGAGAGCCCAGCTCGGTGGCAGGTTGGAGGAGAACTCTGGCTTTGCACAGGGTCTGTACGGAGAGGAGAGGTGCCAGGGAGGGCCAGGAGGCTGAAGAGGAGAAGAGAGACAAGGCTCTGCTGTAGGTGCCCTGTCCTTCAGAAGTCTGATACCCCTCCATGTCCCACAGGGTCACTGCAAGGGGAACTCCCAGCAGCTTCAGCTGCTCCGCTGGTCTTAGAAACTGCTTGTTCAAATGCCATTTCTCCTCACACGCTGAATCTGTTTAGTGATCCACCTTCTGTCACAGGCACCAGAGCTCTGACGCCATCAGAAATCTGCTCCTCTCCATGCGACGTGCTGCTCAGACCATGCCTACGTGCCACAGGAGCAGTGCTGGGACAGCCACAGGCCGGGGACATCCATCCCTGTCCCACGAGCAAACAATGCGGTCCCTTCACTGGTGATGCTGTTATCAGTGGTTCAAAACAAGATAGCAAAAATACTTTCCATGCTGTGCAACTGGCTTCCTAGATCCAGCTGCATTATGATGCTCGCCCTCTGGTACTCTCAAGGATTATCAGTGTAATTCCTAACGCTAATGGAAAGGTAACACCGAGTGCAAAAAGCAAAGGACAGGTGCAATAAAGTTGGATTGCATTTCTGTCTCTGCTCCAAACTTTGTGTACAAAGAAGGGGAATGTCTTCAAGGGGAAACATTTTCATCAGATTTGCATCCCCACATGTGAGAGTCCAAGCTTTCAGATGTACCAAAAGAATTAATTTGCCTTTCGAATCCTAATGCAGCAGGTGTTTTCATAACTCGCCGCCTGCCTTCCACCTGGGTGCTCATTTTCCCAAGCCCAGACTGAAATGTCCTCAGCCACTGATGCCTCCAGTGGGATCTGATGCTGGATTTCTGTCACAGAAGCTGCTGCCAGGCCAGCAGCACCAGCCAGCTGTGCTTGCAGAGCCTCTCTGCTCTGTGCGGACCTTGCATTTCTCTCAAACACAGTCAAACTGTTGATTCGAGACCGACAGACTACTGTGAATGCTCTGCTTTATCAGAGGAAATAGTTGGAGGCTGAAGTCTTGGTCCCCGACAAGTCTTTGCGAGGATATTAGCGTGTCTTGCCAAGACCTCGTAATTCCCTCGCAGCCGATGCAGCATTCCTCAGAGGCCATAAGGCGAGACGGGAAGGAGGATCACGGGGCTTGGTCAAGGCTGAATGAGCTTCTACACAGAAACACTGAGTGTGTGACCTCCTCTCGGACACATCCAATGGAACAAAAACCACTAGATTTTGGAGGACCCATTAGAGGCATCTATTTTCCAAATGTCTCGTGTAAGGAGAGAAGAACATATTTTTGAAAGGGAAATAAAAGCTGCCTACGCAACGCGATATTCTTAGCAAAACAAACAGCCTGCATGACTGGGGTTAAAAAAAAGAAAAGGAATCAGGGAAGAGGATGTTGTACAACTATTACTAGATTTTGTTTGCCTGCTCTACACAGAAACGAGAGCGTCAAGAGAAGCAAAACAGAATAATGCTAAACCTGATCCCTGCTGTGTAACAGATTATGCAAAACTCTGTCCTCCTGGGAGTTGCCTATGGGAGGTTAAACCTGGCTCTCAAAAGATGAGCTGCAGGTTTTCAATTATGTCAATGAGAATGCCGCGGTGGGGATTAGGAGAAGATGATCCAGTCAAGATGGCCCTTGGAGACATGCTTTTTATTCAGCCAGAGGATGAGCTCTCTGACTTGCACTCTCGCAAGCTTCTAAGGTGTGCATGGAGAAGGGCAGCCCAGAGATGCCCCCAGCAGGCTCCAGCAGCTTGGCTGGGACTGGAGTGAGCAGCCCTTGGCTCCCGGTGCCTTGCTGTGGCTGTGCCCATGCTAAAATGCCATGTGGCTTCTTAGTCATGGGAGCTGCCTTGCTGCATGCTAGTCTGGGTGTCTCAGTGTCACACACCATTGCCAGGGTCTTTCTCCATCCTGAAGAGCAATGAGACTTCTACCAGCAGCTGCAGAGAAAAGCAGCCAGCAGGGAGGGATCTGTATCTCCTACACTAAGGATCTTTATTTGGTTCGCCACTCATTGTTCTGACAGTTGTCTCATTTATTCACTTTTTACATCAAAATCCATTCCTTTAAAGCTTATGTTAAGCCTTAAGCTTCAGCATGTGCTAATAGTATTAATCATTCTGGAAATAGCTCTGTCTCTTCTGTTACCAGTAGCTATCTTGATGGTGCTGCCCTGGCTCCCCACTGCGTCTCTGCTTCCTGGGGATGGCTCTTGAGCGACGAAAAAGGGGCACAGCCAGGGCCAGGGCAGCGGGCAGGAGCAAGCCGAGGGGATGCCCTTTGGCTTTACTGAGGTGCGCTTAGCTGCAGCACAATTCAGCCCTGGTTTCTTTGTGGGGGGCTGAACTTCCCCTGTGCATCCCATCTGTCCTGGAGGAGACATCACACAGCACACTCAGGGTGGTGAAGCAGGTCCAGAAAACTTCCAGGAGGGTCCTACTGTCACAGGCATCAAGGGCAGATGGGACCTGCAGACAGGAGAGCCAGGTCTTGGAAACGGGCTGGGATCCTGCAGATCAAGTTCAGTGTCCTGCCCATATGGTTTTGCCTTTTCACTAGCCAGGCTTCTGTTTGTGCTTCTCTTCAGAAAAAGGAAGGTTATTCCAGAGGGCTGTGAAACCATCTCCTGGTTATGTTAAGAAGTAAATATCATGTGCAGAATCACCAGCAGAGAAATTCAACTAGGACTAAAAATAGTTTCCTTTTGCTTTCTTATTAAAAAAAAATAAATGCTAATGCCTGGTTTTAGGATTCTTGTGTTCCTTCATACAACAGTCAGTCTTAAAATAAGATAATAAAAGTAATAATAAACAACAAAAACATCCTCTTGGACAATGTTTTATTCCCTTCGCAATTGCCTGAACCAGGTTTTCTCTCCTTTCTGATCACAGAGTATCTCACAGCTAGCTATAGACAGTGGAAAAGTACCAGTAGCAGCAGTAAGGTTGCAAGTAAAACATTGTCAGCTTCCTTGAATATAATTTAGCTGCTGAAAAATGAGTGATGGCTACAAGCGTATGACCAGTCACTCTCTGCTTCTTGGCCCATGGCTTAAAAACTGCAAATTAGTACAAAAATGCTTCACAGTTAATTAAAAGCCTTACTTTTATGAAGGTCAGTAGAGACAGCTCTGCCTATGATTGCACACAAAAACTTTTAGCACACTTGACAAATCACTTCCCAAGTTTTAGTTTCCCATTCCTGGATGGCACAAAATGCTTGCAGACCTGACAACTTTTCCACGGCCCATAGCAGGATCCAGGAGGACAAACTCTGCTGTGGGACATTTGGAGGTCTCAGTTACACTACGATCACGTTGCTGCTGTACCGCAAGTTGTACTTGCTGAAGTAGTCCTTGAGTAGCAAAAGATTAGGTTGTTTTTAGCTATTGACAGACCATGCACATGTGAAATGTATGGGATGTGACTGGAATTGGATCAGAATAATGCCACAGTAATTGCTTAGGAAATATTAAGCTTTTACTGATCAATAGGCAAGTCAACAATTCATGTGAGGTCACTGTGTAACTATTTGAGGCATTCTAGCAGTACCTGTGTTTTACTACTCCAGTACCATGCAGCACACATCAAAATATTGTACTGGTAGCTGAAATTAAATTAATCTCTGGTTCCTGATTTCTTCTGCACTGATCATCTATTTGACTCTGGGGTCAAATAGTAGTAGTCCTCCTTCAACTCAGAGCATGCTGTCAATGCTAACATTAACATTAGCATACACTCATAGCCAGGACAGAATAATCAGCATGTAGCCCTATCTCTTTTCTTGCTAATGTTTTGTCATGAAGCATGTTTAAAAAGTCTGGAAATGAGCATAAAATTGAAAGTTAACCAGGCTACTTCATACCTTTTACCACAGCAGCATCAATAGCCATGTCACAGAACAAACGTATTGAGAAAACAATTTTTGCTGCCAGTGCCATTGGGAAAAAGCCCAATTCCCCTTTCAAGTTGGAGCAGTGTTGCCCGAGTTAAACAAATGCAAAAAAACAGGATGTTGTGATTATCTTTACTCCCTCCAAAAACGCGGTGCATTTTTTTGCATTGCAGGTTAGGACACCCTGGTCATCCTGGGCTGCTTTTCCGTGACACCCAGTGCTCGACACCGTCCCCTGCTTCTCCCTGGGCTCCTTCCCTGCGTCCCCGTGCCCCTTCCCCTGCTGTGGGGCTGCGCTGTGACGTTACCGCGGCTTTCCCAAGTTCGCCTTGCAGCAGACGGAGCCTTTTGGCACGAGCTGCCGGCAGCAGTCACTTCTCCAGCTCTCGCCTTCTGTTGCATTGCCTTGGCAACAAGCTTCAGCAGCAAGGCAGCAGCCTTGAACTTGTCAGGGGCTGCTGCAACGCGCCACTGTGCTGCTCGCCGGCACCACGCGTTGCTATAACGACTGCCGGCAATAAAACTCATCTCCCGGCTTAAAACAGGAACTTTTACAGTCTGTTTCCTGGCAGAGCTGTGGCGATATTATGGGAATCCTGGCAGGGTGACTGGGGAGCAGGCGTGCAGGGGACTGGTCCCTGTGTCACCCATGGGTTGTCGCAACCCCAGTGTCACGAGTTCGGCCTGAATCACCGGTGTGAGGTCTTAAAAAAAAACACCTTGGTGGAGACCAGGCTTTCTGAGCCAGAGGAGCCCTTGAATGAATGAGGAGTGTTTTTAACCTGTGGAAAACACCGTGGGGGTGTAGTTGAGGTGGCAGTGTGGAATTTTCCCCCTGCCCTGTCCCACCTCCTTCCTGCGCCTCCACTCCCGAGGACGGCGTGAAGCACTCGGCCTCTTCCCGTCTGTCGTGGCAAGGAGCACTTCGTGCAGCCTGAATGTCATCCTCGCTTTTCCATAACACAGGCCATATTTTTTCAAAGGGGTAGGACTCATAAGCTGTGACCCGAGCAATGGGAAGGCTTGTTAAAGGGTAACCACAGGAAAATACAGCCTAATCTCTTCCCCAGCCCCTGCCACTCTGCTCCCTGCCCATCGTTTGAAGGTGCCATGGTGTGAAGGAGACCCAGGCAGAAAGAGAGGTAGCCTGTGCAGGACAGAAGAGGTACACAGACCTGACAGACCGTCCCAGCCAATGTTACATGTGGAGCTAAAACCTCCCTGTCGCTTTCAGACAAGTTTTTGCCTGTCCTCCTCACCTGCTGTCACCGTGCGCTCCTCACAGGCTTCTGGAGGGGGCAGATGTGATGTCTGCTCAAGCCCTGCCCTGGCCCTTATGGGTTTGAGGTCTGCCCCTGCTCTCTTTCCCATCTTCCTAAAGGGATCCTTGTAATTGCTTTGTTTGGTTTTCAGGCTCGTGCTTCCTCTTGCACAGTTTTGAGCAACCATTGCCCAGGCTGAGCCACTGAGGGCTGAGCAGCCGGCCTGGCGGGGACACCCCAGCACCCACACTGCTCCAGAGCTCCTCAGATTTCATGTTTCAGTTGGGAAAAAAAGAAAAAAAACTGAGTTTTTCCTACCTCCTAATCTAGAGTTTTGGTTTCATGGATAAAAACAACTAATCAATGTGTTGGGTCTGTCTGGGATGGAGTCACCTTTCCCTGCAGCAGCCCACACAGTGCTGTGCTCTGCACTCATAGCTGGAACAGCACTGGTATCACTCCAGTGTTATGTCTATTGCTGCATAGTGCTGGCACAACATCAGAACTCCTTCCAGGCCCCCAAGAGCCAGCAGGCTGGGGGTGGGCAATTGATGGGGAGGGGACATCACCAGGGCAGCTGACCTAAACCAACCAAAGGGATATTCCATAACACCTGATGTCACACTGAGCAATAAAAGGGGGCCTCTCATGGGGGAGGGTCTCTCCTGAACAACCGGTACGCGTTTTGAGGCCCTGCTTCCCGGGACGTGGCCGAACATCGCTCGTTGATGGGAAGTAGAGAATAACTTTTTTTTCTTTCTCTCTGTGCTTCCGCGCGGCCTTGTTGTTTCTTTTGTTTCTCTTTCTCCCCATTCCCCTTTCCTTAATTAAATCATTCTCATCTCAAACCTCGAGCTCTTTGTGTTGTCTTTTCTCCCCCTTCCTCTTTGAGGAGGGGAGGAGTGAGAGAGCGGTTGTGGTGGAGCTCGGCTGCCCACTCGAGTAAAACCATCACAATCAAACATAGTGAGACTTTGTTTTAAGGAAAACCAGGTCAGGGCTCAGTTCTGCGAGTAGGCCTCAGGGTCGCAGCCCCTGAGGACCTGAAGTATCATGGCTGGGGGCCCATGGACATGGGCTACGAATCATCCTGCCCTGAGTTAAACTAAGTGGCCAGGCACCAAACTAACCCCCAAACAGCCCGTGTGCTTGGTGTAGTGGGCAGGTCTGGCTGCGAAATACCCGCCACAGGACTGCTACATGGTTAGGGATCACAGCCCCTACATGGGGCACACGCAGCACGTTTAATCCCAGCTTTTCCACTCTGTCCTGTTATCTGAGACAGACAATAACCCAATACTTCGTGTCTGGACTCCTGCACCCACTGGAATAAACATCTGTTTCTTGTGTTTCATTTAATATATTGCACAGCTCAGTATGCCAAATTATTTCCAATGTGCTCAGGCCCCAGGGGTTTTTCCACAGGTGAGCAGGTCTCGCCTGCAGAGGTTGTGACTTTGGGTGGGAGCTGGGGCTTGTAAAATAGGGTCCTTATGTATATTTATGAGTGAATCTCTGCTCTATGGTGAATGCTAATTGCAAACAAAATCCACATCTGGTCCTTCTCTGTCAATGCCAGATGCATCTTGAAGTCCTGACAATGCAGAATTCAATGCATGCCTGGTGGGTAACCAGTTTCCTAAGGAAATGAGGCTGCACAGGCTGTGTGCTCTGTCCATCCGTCCATCCATCACCACCTCACAGAGGTTTGGGGCCCCTCGTGCAGCTCCCAGCAAGCCTGATGGCAGGACATGGAGCGGGGAGAGCCCCAGGTCAGTGCTACCAGAGGAGATGGGTGCTGCCCCCAGCCCTGGCCACTTCAGGGCAGAGCCAGCGGGGCCATGCTGTGTGTTGCAGGCACATGGCATCGCTGGTATCATTCCTGGGGAGACACGGGAAGCTTGTGTGGCAACGGTGCTCCCAGGTGTTGGGCCAAAACGTGGGCATGACAGGCACTGAGCCCCGGTAATGTTCGTGAATATGAAGACCTTGGGGAAGGGTGGCATCACGTTAGCTGAGGAAAAGTCTCTGTTGCACAATAAGCACTTTTTTTTTTTTTTTTTTTTTTTGTATTTAAATACAGACAATATGTCCAAACTATCAGGATACACCTCCTTAGCAGCACTGTTTTACGCAAGCGGAACAAACCATCTCCTAAAGCACTTGACAGGGCAGCAGTGTCCACCATGCTCTCCTTTGCAGGCATTAGATCCAGCTTTTTCCATCTTTTTTTTTTTTTTTTTTTTTTTTTTTTTTTTTTTTTTTCCCTGCTATAGCAGACAAGGGGAAATGAAGAGGTCTTGGAAGTCGCTGCAAGGCTCACACTTCCCTTGCAAACAGCCAAGTGCAGACAAGCAGGGATGTGCGCTGCTCAGCGTGAAAACAGATCAAGGGGGAGAGCTCTGCAAACATTTTATTTCCATCCTTGGCATTAAAGGTTTACAAGTAGCAAGTAGAGTCCTACCGTCTGGTACTCAACTGAAAAGAGCACTGGGACATCTACCTGGCCTGCTACTGCCTCCCTTTCATTCCCAAATGCACAAAGGCAGCCACTGGGAACCAGCCAAACCCGATGAACTTCCAGGCCTGGCTGGCTGAGGCATCCTCCTAAGGAAAGCTGAGACAGGATCTCTAGATAGGTTTGTTCCATCCCTCCCTGCTATCTTTTCCCCCAAACACACCATTTGTTGTTGTAGTCTCTTGTTTCACTGTTTCCAAACATACAAAAATTATTTTAAATGTGATCCAGAAGAGACTCATTACACATGTTTGGAGTCTGTTTAACTCAGAGCTGACAGCTTAAAATACCATCACTTTTGTGCTGAACCATTCTCAGGACTTACTGTGCCTTGGCACGCTACATGCTGCTGTTGTACACTACCAAAATGCAGGTGTGAACTGCTAGGTAATTTTCTAGGGTGAAAATAGGAAGAAAACCATTCTCAAAATGTGCTCTCTCCCAGGCATGCCTGCAAGCTGTGAGGACATGCCCTGGCCAAGCCAGGCAGAGGCTGGACCATGAAGCTGCTGCAGCACTGTGAGCAGAGCAGCGGGCATGGCGGGCACAGGGCAGCAGCACGAGTCCGGGAGGCTTGGTTATTGCCCGGGACGGGACACTGCAGCACTGCCATGCAAGAGGGACTGCTGGGGAGTCCTAGTATGAGTACACCCTCGAGTTTCAGGCTGGGAGATGTCCCAGACTACCAGTGGGATGCTGCTCTCTGAAAGCCAGCTTGTGGTGTGAAATGAGCTGTTCCCTCAGCACAGGTGTTCAGCCCCATGCCCCAAATCCCCCTTTCCTATTGCTGCCTCTCCACAGCACCCTGCATGGGACCAGAGGTCTGCAGAGAGCTACCTGGGGCCACCTCCACCTCCCCCGTCCCGCCAAGGTGCACTAACAGCCAACAGTGCCATTAAAAAGCTATGAGCTCCCTCAGGGCCAAGGGTCATCTCAAAAGATTAGATTGCAAAACAGGAGTCACAATTTCAGCTGTGCCCAACAGGAGAAGGTGAATAAAATGAAAGCTGCAGCTATTATAAAGGTACCATGGCTATAGGAGGGCTGATAAGATAATGAGGGTTCTTTTATGGCTTATTTCCCAGCCTTGATCTCTTGATATGGATCAAGATTACAACAGAGTTAACGGCTCTGTCATATGGCGAGGTTGTTCTCAGGCAATTTTGGTTGCTACTTGCTAGGCCGTCCTCCCTCTCCCCTCTCTTTTGTAATCTGGTGGAATATAGCATTGTAAGATCATAAAAGATAGCCCATTTAGGGCAATTTAATAAAAAGCAAGGTATTTTGAACCACTTTCAAAAAACACCTTTGCAACTGAACTTAACCATTTTAGCTGAGATCAAACAGCTGCTTAGAAAGGACAGTTTATCTCTTTAATCATTTCAGATTACGTATCATACCCAGCACTGACTGATAAATTAATTATTAAAGTATTTTACATTATCTACATTGGCACATTCATTAGAAGCTTCCCAGAGACCCCAAATGATCAGGAAATAAGCATCAAACATTTGGGCTTAACTGGAAAGCTCATTCCCCTTTCTCTTATTTAACTTACAGGACATGTATTATTCAAACGAAATAAATAGTGCTGCCTCCCATGCACATCTGGGCAAAGCCTTTAGCAGCAGTCCTCTGCTGGATCCTTCAGCCTGGGGATCCACCTGCCTCCCCCGGGGCTGCGTCTCAGCACCAGTCCTCAGTGCACCCTGGAGACCCCCAGTGCTCATCCACAGGCTGGACGCTGGTCCTGTGGGGTCAGGCCACTGGTGGCACTGGGATGCGGAATGTCCACGGGTTTTCCCTACTTGCACGGGCAAGGAGATCTCTGGACCTCTTCTCCTCCAGGATGGGGAAAGCAGGGGCATGAGCCTTGGAGCCTGGAGGCCCTACAGGTCTGCTGGCAGAAATAAAGGCCTTGGCAGCACTTGGAACTCAAGGATTTATTATTATTATTATTATTTTGGGTCGTCCACCTATCAAACAGCCTTGGTGCTGCCTGCTACAGTGTGACGAGATGTCTGTGAAATACTTCCTGGCCCCTATACATCTGTAGGTCATTTTTAGATGGTCATTTTCTGGAATGAGGTTTCTACGAGAATACCCATCACATAATCATAGAATCACAGAATATCTGAGTTGGAAGGGACTCACAAGAACCACCAAGTCCAACCCCTGGATTCACACAAAACCACCCAAAAATCAGACCCTGTGTCTGACAGCGTTGTCCAAATGCTTAACTCTGACGGGCTCAGTGCCATGACCACTGCCCTGGGGACCCTGTCCCAGTGCCCGACCACCCTCTGGGTGCAGAACCTTTCCCTAACCCCCAGCCTGACCCTCCCCTGTCCCAGCTCCATGCCGTTCCCTCGGGTCCTGTCGCTGTCCCCAGAGAGCAGAGCTCAGCGCCTGCCCCTCCGCTCCCCTCGTGAGGGAGCTGCAGGCCGCCATGAGGCCTCCCCTCGGCCTGCTCTGCTCGGGGCTGAGCAAACCAAGGGCCCTCAGCTGCTCCTCATACACCTTGCCCTCCCGATCCTTCACTATCTCTGTAGCGCTCCCTTGGACACCCTCTGCTAGTTTTATGCCCTCATGCTGTGGTGCCCAGGACTGCACACAGCAGAGCTGGGGGCGAGGCCGCCCTAGCGCAGATCGGATCAGGACAGTCCCTTCCCTCAGCCGGCTGGCAGTGCTGGGCCTGATCAACTTGCCATTATTCATGGTGCCAGGAATGGAAGGAAATTGTCTGAATTTTAACATTTGGCCAGTCAAATACTATGAGAAGCCACGGTTGGGTACAGAAGCTGTCACAACACGGCCCTGCGACACCAGGGGCAGCTCTCGGAGCCGTCAGTATTCGCCGCCCAGCGCTTTGGGCAGTGTGCGCGCAGCCTCCTCGTGCACCTCATCAAACCGAGCCCTTAGCTGGGAAGAGAAAGAAGAGCGAAGAGGAAGGCGGGTGGCGTTTTGGTCACCACGCCAAGCACAGAGGCGTTGGCAGCGGTGACTTCATTTATTTTAACATTTCCGTTTTATTTTCCTCATTTATTTTAACCTCCAGAGGGCCACCGGTACCTCCCCAGTGCCCAGCCCCGCGCTGGGACCGTGCTGAGGAGGCTGAAAGTTGAGGAGTGAGCTTGAGGGCATCGAACTAGGCGGCCCGCTGACGTCACGCGCCGTGACGCCACGCGCCGTGACGCGAACACTCCGCCCCGCGCTCCCGTGACGTCGTCCGCGACGTCATCAGCGGCGGGCCTAGGCGGCAGGTGAGGGCGGGCAGGGGCTGCGCGGCCGGGTCGGGCCCGGGTCCGGGTCCTAGGGGCTGGGGAAGGCGGTGGCGGCTCCCGGCGGCCCGGCCGGCAGAGGCCCGGCCCCGGCCCGCTCTCGCCCGTCCCCCCGCTGGCCGCCGCAGCGCCGCGGCCCTGCCGGTTGGGCCCCGCGGGGCTGTTCCGGGCCGTGCCGGGCGGTGTGGGCAGAGGTCGCCGTGCCGTGCGGGCTCGCCCTTTGGCTCCCCGGGCGCGGCTCGCTGAGGCCCGGCGGCTCGCGGGATGGTGCTCGGTGAGCGGCGGCACGGGGAGCCGGGGGGCGGCGGGGCAGGTAACCGGGGCCTGAGGCCTCGGGAAACGCTGGGGCAGGGACGGGGCTGCTGAATGTCCAGCTAAATATCGCCTGCCTGAGCTTCATCGGGGCTGTAAGCCCTGGAGTCAGTAACTGCTGGCAGGGAAGCTCTGTTAGCTTCACACGGGCTTGTAATTACAGAGGGACCGCAGCAAATGGCTAGCAGAGATCTGACAGAAAATAACTCGTCTGTCTCTACAAGGCAAAGACAATGTGATTCGAAAGTTTGCAGTTTTTTTTCTTTTTACTGTTAACTTCTCAATTTTTTTTCTTACACTCTATGGGCTATCTAAAATCAAAGTCCTCTCTGATATGCTTTTCATTACTAATCAAGCTTTGTTCTGTTTTAGTAGCAAGTCTTTCAACAGCGAGAGCACTTTCTCAATCTATTTTTTTTCTCTCTTCAAGAGAACCTCTTGCTTGCTAAGAAAACCGGGCCTTGTCAGCAACGGGCTTAATTAAAAGCAAAGCCTTGTCGCTCTTGCCTGTTCAAATGAGACTTCCAGGCTCCTGGGGACAAAGCACAGGTGGAGAAAGGAAGCTGTGTCCTCGTGAGTTTATTTAAAACAAATAAGTAAATCTGCTGGCTAGTCACAATGTTGTTGCTCTCCCTCTTCTATGTTTTTTCTCTCTGTAAATAAATCAGCAGCTTGCTATAAAGGACGGACAGAAACACTCACAGTATAATAAAGTTCAGCGTAGTTGGCACTCGTTATAGGAAAAATATGGAATTTGTCTTGGAAATAAATCTGAGATGTAATCTAGTCCCAGTGAAGGCACTGGGGTCAGGCTGTCAATTTGGTGCTGTAGTGTGTGGTGCCTTTTGTGCATCCTTTGCTTCTTGTGAGCTGGATTTTAAAACACATTGTACCAGTCAGCAGACAGCGTGTCACAAGCGAGTCTGGTATGCTCTGAGCTTCTTGTGGCGAGGAGTATGAGTGACGGTCTTGGGCAGAGACCCTCACACCTGAAAGCAGCAGGTTTTAGTGCAGTTCTTGACTCAGTCACAGTGTTGCTGCTTGGCCTTTGGCAGATCAGACTGTGTTCCTATGGCTCTGTGAAACGGACGCAGCCTTTCTGCCTCCCTGTTTAGATGACAAGCATCACAGGACAGAACTGTGCCTTACTGTGTTTTGGCACAGGGCTGTGATGTTTCTTGGGGCTTCTGGTAGTTACTGAGGTGTAAGTAGAATAAGAGCATGTATAGGTAAAAAATTGTTTGAGACTTGCCTGCTGTTTGCTTCTGCCATCTATTCTGTGTTTGTGGACATAGCTGTGAAATGAACTGTGAAATGAACTGGTTGGAATAAAATACTGCGCAGTGTGGTGTTCAGGCAGCACAGAGCCTGCCCACCCTGCTCTGGGAGTGATGGCATTAAGGTTACAGCATCCCAGTCTGCATGTCTACGTGTGAAAGGAGTGGGCAGGAGACTGGGAAGGGGATTTTTTGCACGCACTTTGCACAGAGGTAAGTGAGGAAAAGACAGAGAGAATCTCTGAAGGCATCACTTGATTTTTGTGGGCTTTCAGGCCAGGCCTCTGCCACTGCTTACACAATCTCTGCAGCGAGCTGCAGTGAGGCACCTCAGCCTTTGCTCTGGCTTCCCAGCAGCGTGGCCTTCTGTATCCCTGCATGGTGCTCACCGCGGGCTCCAGCTGCTGATGGTTTTTGGGAAGCAGATTGAGAGTCTGCTGCGCATTGCAATACTAAAGGTGCACCCATTGCAGAACTGGGGCAAGGGAGTGTGCTTGGCCTGTGCCCTTGTTTTCCCCTCCATCTGTGCTGTGCCCCACTCCTGCCTCTTTTATCCAAGCTGAGATCAGCAGAGCATTTGCCAAAGGTCTTTAGGGAAGGTTTCTTTAAGCCACCCTTGTCCCCTGGCAGTCACCTGTGAGAGCTCGATGGGCTGTTCCTCCTGTTACAGCTGGGTACTCGCTGCATGAGCTGACATGCAGCCCAGAGGTGAATACACCCTGTGAAATCCTTGTGCGTGTCCTTGGGAACAGATTTCTTTTGTCTGAATTAATCCGGTCCCCAATCCAGTATGAAATCCCGGGCTGTGGTGAAACTTCTAAAAATTGCTTTAACTGCTCTGAGTCCCCAAAACGCGCAGCTCGCTCTCCCTGCACTGTTTGCTCCTGCAGCGAATAAGCCACAATATTTCTGCCCCCAAAGTGAAAAGATAGTTTCTTCCTGTGTGTGTGACTGATCTGTGCGGACTTGGAACCTTCAGCGTAATGTGCCAAGACCTTTGTTGGCTGTCATGGGGTTCCTCAAGCTCTTGGGCATGTCTGAGCTGCTCTGCTTCCAGGTGCCAAGAAGGGATGGTGTGTGTGACACTGGTACAGATGTCCTCAGAGAGAGTTCCTAGTGGTGGCAGCGTCCAGCCTGCATGTGAGCGAGGCCAGGGATGGCTGGAGGACCTCTGAAGTTTTTGTGCTTTCTTCCAGTTGCAGGTGAGAAGATGAGTCCAAAAATTACAACAGAGCTGCTGAAACAACTGCGGCAGGTGATGAAGAGTCCCAGGTATGTCCAGGAGCCTGTCCAAGCCTACATAGTGCCCTCCGGAGATGCCCACCAGGTATGGATGGATAGATAGATTATGGGAACAATTATACTTTCCTTCCCAATAAAAAAATACAAGCCAGGCATAACTAAAGTCATCCTTCATCCACTCACTTTAATGATTCTAGCATAAAAGCCTGAGTAACCTGAGAAACATCATGCTGGAAAAACTTTCTGGAGCCTGTTCAGGAGACTAAGGTTTTTACGTTCTTGCAACAAATCAGTGTGGATGTTCCACCAGCAACTTCTCATCAGATTGTTTCCAGGGAGAAAAGGGAGCTTGCCAGAGCACTTGCTGTCCCCATCCTGGCTGTTGGAAAGGATGGATTTACGGGGGGAGGAAAAGGCATTATATGGCTTTTAGTTTCTCCATTAGCACCTCCCAACCAAAATGTGCTCTGAAGCCTGGTGGCTGCCGAGCTTTCCCTTTGCTAGATCCAGTTCTTTCTGGAATTTGCTGCCTTGTGCTAAAGCTCTTAGATCCCATGCAGAGTGGGCTTTGGAGAGGCGGGGAAGGAGGATGCCACAATGACCCGTTCCTGCATCAGCCAATCCTGGGCACTAAAGACAGGAGTGGCTGGGCTGAGGGGGGTAACTCGTGGTGGCAGCTCTGTTGTGTGCAGCTTTCATGGCTAAGATTTTTGTAGTCTGTGACATTAATTTTAAATTTCTGAACTGCCTTTTACCTCCCCAGTCTGTTCGTTTGCTAGTTTTGCTCTTCTGCATGCTCTGTTGGGAGACCTGAGAACTGCTAAGGCTTTTTCCCTCCTCAGCCATTTTCAGGAAACAAAAGACCTGAAGCCTTCCTGGCTTGCACCCAAAGCTCTCTTTTACCCCAGGGTGCAAGAGAGCAAAATGCAACTGAATCGGAACCTTTGCCCTCGACTTGGCACTGCAGCGCGTTGGGTCCAGGCTTGTCTGTGCCCTGGGAGTGATGTGCAGCATCATGTTTCCTCTTTAGGAGATCCAAACTTGGGCAGGTAGGGGGGAAGGCGCTTTCTGCAGCTGCCATTGTCTGCTGCATTCCTGCCTCGAGCTGCCTCCATCCATATATAACTCTGGTTTCATTTCACTAGATGTTAAATGCTGTCATGTGAGTTGAAGAATGTGACCCTCAGGACTTCTGGGGTTTTCTGTTGCTCTCTTTTCCTTGACAGAGTGCAGTTAAGCAGAGAACCCTATGTTGCTATTTCCTGCCGGGCAAGTTGGTCAGGTTTCTTTGTGGAGAAAATCTATCTAAATGGAAACGATTACCAAAAGCTGCTGATTTTGGCACTTCCTGACTAGTTAGCACGGGATTTTGTCCGTGAGGTTTGGGAATTGCTGCAATTTTAGGCATAGGCGGAAACCTGTTGATCCCAGAACAGCCTCGCTGATCCAGGTGACTTGTGATGAGCTGAGATTTGCAGCTTCCTTACATTCCAAGCAAGGCTTGGTTTCCTGTATGCAGATAGGAACTTTGCAGGCCTGCAGTCAGTTTGCTCTCAGGCAGCTCCCTCTGACTCAGAACACTGTGGTCAGTGATGCCCAAGCTTTTAGTGGCTTGAGCTGTTTCCTACCTGTAGCCCAAGCTACTTATTCCTGTCCTTGCTTCTCTCAGCAGTTGCTGAGGCTATCCTGGGATCCATGCCAGAGAACTGATCAACAAGGAGGATTTTCCCACCTGTAGTGTTGACCCCGGTGTTAGGCTGGGTGAAACACGGCCTTTTTGGTTGCAAAGAACCCCCTGAGTTGGACTGGTGCTATCAGGCCCTGATGCTGCTGCTGCCGCCTAACTTTTCTTGGTAACATCACTGGGAAGAGTTGAGCTCTGGGCTTTGTGGTGCTTTTAATTTTTTTTTTTTTTTTTTTTCCTGCCAAGGCCAAAAGGCTTGGGTTATAATACTGCCTGGGGTCTTGCTACCAGTTCTGTCACTGCTTTCCATGCTTAATTGTGTAAGGAGGTGAGAGACGTGAAGAGCTGCTCTCATGCAGCTGGCCCTGACTTTGGCTTATCAAGGCTTCTAAAAAGGCATCTGTGGTGTTTGTAGCCAGCCCTGAATGTCAGCTGCTTTGAGTTTTGAATGTTTTGATGCTGGTGATAAGAAGTCAGGAGAAACTAACTGTTTCCCTGGGGACCTGGGTGGTCCAAAGGGTGGTGAGAAAGGAGAGCAGTCCCAGCCAGAAGTGGGCTGAAGTCCATGCAAGGAGCCCTGCTGCTTTTTGTGAGTACTGGGCATGTCTCATGGCTTGCGTCATCAAAGGAACGTGAAAAGATGAAGTGCCATGCTTTTGGGACTGAGGCACCCAATCCCTTTGTGTCTCCATGAAAAATGCTTGTCTCAGCTTTTGGGGTGTTGCAGTGGTAAGTGCAGGATCCATTTTTACATTGTCGTCCAGTTCATGCTGAATGTGGAGTCTGCCCATGTGGGGTTATCCAGAGATTGGAGGCGCTTTCCCCTTAGTGGGCGGGAATGATATTTGTATTGGAGCTTGGGTTTGAGTCACAGCATCACTGGGGCTGGCTTCCACCTCAGGTCTTGGCTCAGTGCAAACAAATTTGGTCAGATCTGGCTGATCTTCCACATGAAGGCAGGACCTGCCCAGCTCAGGGCCCCGTGTTTGGGTTGGCAGAGATGCCATCTGCTTGGGGCTGCCTCCTCTGACACACGTGTTGTGAGCTGAGGAATCAGCAGAGCTATAAAGCAAGGGAGGAGGTGGCTTGTGCACAGGTTGCACTGACCTGTTCTGGATCTTACTCTGTGGTTAGGTTTTTGGCAGCAAATGCTGACCTCCCTCCAGGCACGCAGCAGTGTTTGTTCTTCAGCGGCATCAGTGTGGGAGCTCTGCGGGCAGTGAGCTGCACTTCTCCTTGGTGCTCTACGTTGACATTTGAATGCCCCGGGTAAAATAAGTTTTAAGATGTTAATGACTCAGCCATGAGACTGGCGATAAGCACCACTGATTTCTTTGGGTTCTTCCTGGCTCGGCTGAGGGTTTCTGTGATGCAGCCCCCAATTTTATCTGCACACCCAGGACTGACAGGTGTGGAGAGCAGCCATGGAAAGCCTGAGAAAGGGGCAGGTTGAAGGCCAGCAGAGCTGCGAGACAGGCCCCAGGGGAATACCTGGCTCTGACTGTGCTGTGGCCTGTACTTTGTGTGGCGTACGCAGGTGTTCCCCTTGTAATTTTAGCTTGTGCAAAGTATGGGCTCGTCTTTGCGCAGAGGGGGTTGCTGCATGGAACGGAACAGGTGGGAGTGCAGGAATTCAGGCTGACAGATGAATGAACCCTCTTCCCCTCCAGGTCCCTCACAGGCCCTTTTAAAGCCCATCTGCCTCATTGTGAGCACAGAAACATTCTTTGGATTTGTCTGTGAATGGGACAGCATGAGGTATTTCCCATTCAGTCAAGGTCTTTGTTAGCTTAGGTCAGCTTTTACCAGATCTAAAACGGATAAACTTTTTTTTTTTTTTACCTTGTAGATTATTATTTTTTTTAATTACACCAATCCATTTCACTGTTCAGGGCTGTTAATGATGTTCTGGGCTGTTAATGCAGCTAGCTCAGCCTTGACTTGTTCCCATGAATGCAAAATTGCCTGCACAAGCAAACCAGCCTGTAATGTTTCTCTCCTGTGTTATCACACTGAGTGATGTGATCCACAGTGGGAAATATCCAGCATCTCCTTCAGGCGTTGGGCCCTCGGATGTGGTGCCCCTGCTGTGAGTTGAAAAGTGTTGGGGAGGGGGAGCTGTAGCAGTCATCGTGGCGGATAGTTGTTTGGAAATTTTGAAATGAAGGATCCTTCTCCAGCCCAGCGCTGCTCTGCCTTCGGGTGCCGTCCTGCTGCTGTAAGGTAGGCACCTGTTGGAAATGGATGTTCGATTCCCTTCCCAGAAGGGCTTTGTCTTCTCTGCCTGCTGATGCCTCCGTTGTTCTTTTGCAGGGGGCTAGTGGCACTGTTTCTGCTGATTAGTGGTTAGATGAAATAGAGGATTTCTTGGGAGCAATCTCAGGGATTTTCCCTGGCAATCGAGATCAAAAAATTATTCAGCCAGATCCTCTTTTGGGCCATGGGTTTTGCTGTTCCAAGGCTCGGTTTCATCAGGTCAGTGGGAAATGGTTGGTAGCTACCGCCCAGGACCTCTCCCGGGAGAGGAGAGACGTGGCTGTGCTGGAGGGGTTTTGACCGTGGAGTGGTTAGAAGCAGAAATAAACTGTTGGTCCTTGGTAACTGGGAGCTACTGCAGTCTGTGCTTGCTTGTTCCTGTGGTTTTGAACCCTGTCCCTTCTTCAGGAGAACAGTGAAGAAGAATAGATTTGAAGGGAGGATTCTCTGATGAGCAGGTGATTTAAAAATAGACATGGCCAGAGAGAGGGAAGTGCATACCTATCACAGCAGGAACCGAAGGCACCTGAGAGTCAGGCTGTGGTTTCTCAGCTCATTTCCCAAAATGTTTCTCTTGCCACAGCACAGCTGGGAGGAGAGGAGCTTTATGGGCACAGGAACCCTCTTAGGTTTCAGATCATTTCTAAGGTACAGATCTTGGGGGTTTGCCATTCGAACGTCACTGCTGTCAGCCTGGATTAAGCTGTTCTGCTGAGTTGTGCTAGTTAATGAACAGGCCTGCTCAGCAGTTCCAAGCTTCAAACTTGCCAGAATGGGATCCCATAAAAATGCGTGGGCCATTTCAAGGTATGGTTATTCTTTTTACTTCTGGCAGCCCCCATGACTGTCAGGTATCTGTGCCTTCTCAGGCTCTTCTGTGACGTTACTGACAGAAGCACCCAGTAACCCAGGTTGTCATGGGTTTGGGACGAGGACAGAGGAGTAGGTTTTGATTCTCTCTCACTCACTGGTAAAACCAAAGTTTCTGCTGTAGCTGGGGTTTGAGTAGGCAAGGAAGAAGTGAGAGGATCAGCACCTTATGAAAGTTCGTAAAGGCTTAAAGATTTTACAGTTCTACCATCTCAATACTTTTCTTCAGTGTTGTGGAAGACAAAGTCTTAAAGGAATCCTCATAAATCCCAGTGAGGGGACTTCGCTGGAGATAGTGAATTATGCAGATTTTATATGCTGATTACTCTGGTCTCCAAGATCAAGGGGCACTTCTGATATCTCTTCCTTTCACATTGCAGATTCAAAGACAGCATTTGTTTGTTGCCTAAAGGGGAGGCTGAGTGTGAAATAAACATCTGCAAACTCTGAAGCACTTCAGTGTTTACAGACAGTTGTGGGAGAAAAGTGCTGCAGCTTAAAAAAAAACACTACAAAAACTCCCAAACCAGTTGGACGTAAATACAGTATAATCACAGATGATTAAATGTTCTGGGGAAGGAGAGCTGAGGCTTTTTTAACTCATTTCTCTCTCTCCGTGGCATCCTTTAGGAGAAGAAGCTTATCTAAGTATTTGTCGTCAGCTGATTTTTTTTTTCCCCCCCCCCCTGCTGCTATAAATAATTGCTGCCTCTTTTGTTTTCCAGAGCGAGTACATCGCACCCTGTGATTGCAGACGGGCGTTCATCTCTGGATTTGATGGCTCTGCAGGTACTTTTCCAGAACTTGGGTTCTTGCTAATGTCCAGAATTCCCCCATAAAGAAACGGTCTCATTCATGGCATGGGAGCAGGATGGAAAACTATCCAGCTTGTTTGGACTGTTCTCTTCCCATCTCAGCCTCTGCAGAATTATGTCTTGGCTGCCCACTGGAATTATGTAATATCAGCGCAATAACAAGTTTTCAGAACGTTTGACCCGTCAATGAACCATCCGTAAAGTGAAATCCTGTTAACTCCTTAATGTGGTTCTTGTAACCTACGTTCGTTTCTTTTGACGTGGAGCCAGTATGAATAGAACTTTACAACGCCCGTTTGGGTTGGGTAAATAGTAGGGATGGACTTCAGCTAGCCCTTCTGTTTAGAGAGAGCCAGGGCCAGAATCACAGCATTTGGAAACTGAACTCTGTGGAAAAGTTTGCTTATCTTGCTGAGACAGGATGTTTTCTTGGCTGTAGGATAGGTCTGTGTCAAGAGACCTATTTTTTACGTTGGCTGTACCCTAAGCAATGTAACTCTGCTACGTGATTGTTAGAAAGTCACTTTAGTCTACTTAAACTAAATTTAGGTCTTTTCCCCCCCCAGTTGTAAATTGGTTTAATAAATACCGATAATTACTTGTTTGGAGGGTCCATTCATCAGTTCCTATGAACTACTCTGGGACCCCCATGTGGAAGGAGATAAACTCAGGGCTGCAGCCGGATGCTAATAGGTAATTTGAATCCTGCATTAATGTCATGCCTTCCACACTGCCGCCTCTTAATCTTCCTGTCTGTTTTGGACCCTCATTATGTACCTGGAAGGCCTGTGTTCCCAGCCTAGCATTTGTTTAATCAATGAAGTTTCATTCAGGGTTCACTCACCTTGCATTTCCTGATGGAATGCACTATTGCTTTACATCTTGTCAGGTTGAAGCAGCTTAAAATGGGATTCGGGGGTGTATGTAGGAGTTCAGTAGAAAACAATCCACTTTTGGAAACTCTGCTCTGCTAATCTGTGCTTTGGTTCCTGAATGTAGGTGAGGGAGAATATAGTCAAGATGCAGAGACTCAAAAGACTTGTGGTGTGTGTTTTTTTTTTTTTTTTTGGTATGGGCAAGGCAGTGAGAGTACCCTGCTGGGATGTCACTGCCTTCTGCCTTAACTGTCTGTTTACATCCATCCATCTGGGGTCAGCAGAATAGGACAGATGGGACAATCAGCAGAGGTTTATGTTCATAGTTCCTGTTCAGCCATCTCTGCTGCAGCTGTAACATTTAGGAAAGGGGATGCAGCTAGGAGTGACTTAGGAGTTACTTAGGCCAGCCTAGTAACACCTGCTTCTTGTGGGTGGCCAGAGCTCAGGCTTCCTACCTGTAAGAAGATGGGATGGAGTCTGGGGATGCACAGTATGTGTTCGTGTGACAACAGCCAGGTGGAGACCGACTCTAAGCAACCTCTAAATAACCACATCTTTCTGCCTTCCTGCCTAGGTACTGCCATTGTAACAGAACAGCACGCAGCCATGTGGACAGATGGGCGCTACTTCCTGCAAGCAGCAAATCAAATGGATAACAACTGGACTCTCATGAAAATGGGTATGCAGGAGACCAGGATACTGCTCTGCTGAAAAACACTCAACAAGCGCAAGCTGCTTCACCCATGGTACAGCTTGGGCAGTAGGGATACCCCATCGTGCAGGAGTTTAGGGACATACTGGATACACTGCTGCTCCTGCTTCAGGGTCTAAGGGCCCTGTGTCTCTTCTTGCCCATGGGTCTAGACATGCATTAGTAGATGTCTGCATCAGCTTGGACTTGGTATTTTGGGTAGTGTAGTAATGTTTTTGTATGACTGCTTCTGTGAATCTTTTCTTATTATATTTTTTTTTAATCCATGGAGGTCTGAAAGATACACCGACTCAGGAGGATTGGCTGGTGAGCGTCCTCCCAGAAGGCTCGAAGGTGGGAGTGGACCCTTTCATTATTCCAGCTGGTTGGTTTTACTTTATTTTATAACTCTGGGCTGGGCAGCTAGTTTTCGCTTCTTTGCTTCCCTGGCTAAGCTGTTGTGTGATGATGTGCAGCTAAATGTTGCTGTACTTTGGTCCAGATGGAGTGGTGGGGGGTTAAACCATTATACAAAACAGGTTGGATTTTAGTTTTAGGCATGTGTCATGAGAACTTCTCGGCAGCTTGTTGACTCCAAAACATAAGAGATGGCAACTACTCTCTGGACTTGCAGTGACCTTATGTGAAAAGCAGAGCCATCATTATGGCAGTCTCTGGGGTGGCTCCTTCCAGTGGCTTCTCTCTCCCAGCTGGAGCAGTTCTTCAGCAGAAGCATGAGGCTCCTGGGCCACAAGGTTCTGTATCTGCTGCTGCCCTGCTGTGGCTGTGTTTGTGGAACTCAAGTTGCAATAGCTTTTGCTTTTTTTTTTTTTTGTTGGAAGGAGAGGCTGTAAAGAAAGGAGGAGACTCAGATTCTTGTTTCCCCCCAGTGAATGGGGCTGTTGTTCATCAATATGTGTTCTTTGAAACTATCACTCTTGACTCTTCCTTGTGTCAGACCAATGGAAGAGGATGTCCAAAGTGTTGAGAAGTGCTGGCCACGATCTTGTACCTATCAAAGAAAACCTGATTGATACAATCTGGACGGACTGTCCTCAGCGCCCCTGCAAGCCTCTCATCACACTGGACCTGAGTTACACAGGTGAGAAGTTTTTACTCACAGAATACAGGGACTGTTTATAATGTCCTATCTCCCTTTGCTTTTGTCTTACAAGACAGTGAGAAAAACACTTCTGGAGCCCAATAAGGTCTGCTGTGATTGGTTTGAGAAGTTGGTCAGACCTCAGCTAATGACCTCTTTGTTCTTGAAACTTGACGTAACTTTGCTAGAGGCTGGATAATTTAGAAACAAATCCATGGATGTCTGGAGAGGGCAGCTTGTTTGAGATGGTTTGTGTCAGTTACTAGGCAGGACTGAGCAAAAAGCAAAACAGTCTGCTTTGAGTACCTCCAAAATCCAGTTCATTTGTGTTTCCACCATCATCCTCAGTAAAGTTGGTGACTGTAGCCTTTCGTATTGTGTTTTGCAGGGGTCAGCTGGAGAGACAAAATTGTAGCCCTCCGTTCAAAAATGGCTGAGAGGAAAGTCCTGTGGTTTGTGGTAACGGCCTTGGATGAAGTAGCATGTAAGTCTTTGCATTGCCCTTCTCAGTTCTTCCTGCAAAATAAATGACCTCCTTGCCAGGGTGAGAGGCACTCATGACAGCCAACGTGTTTGTTAGATGTCGATTAACTTGTATCAGCTGCAGTTGAGAAACTAGGTCACAAACAGCGAGCCTGCATTTCTGCACATTGTCTTTTTACACCAGTACAGCTCCTGGATACACTTCTGGCCTAGGAAGGGCAGCAAATGACCACTTTTTGAAAACAGCACAGGCAAAGGTAAAGGAAAGTTGTACATAAAGCTTCAGGCAGTTTCCAGAGGGGTAAAAATGACCGTGAGATCTTCTGGTTCTAAAGTATCCTGATGCTGCTTCGCCCTATGGGAAGATGGAGGCTGTTATCTGCTGTGAAGGATGGGCTATAAACAAAGCAGTGCAACATGTGGCTTTGTGTACATAAGGCAAGGGTGGGGCTCATGGCATTCAGTCATCTTCCGAATTGTCACAAGGTTTTATGTCAGTCTTTACCTCTCCAGTGTATGGCAAATGCTTTGATTAAAACAAGTATGTCAGGGCTCAGCTGTTGTTTCCAGATCGTTTCAACCCAGGGTCCAAGGGTCCTGTTAGAGGGTCTCCCCTGCGTTTGGGGCCCCGGGGTAACTAGGTCTGCACACCCTGGCTACCAGCCCAGTGTGTAAAAGGGAGGGTAGCCAGAAACAGCAGTGGTTCCTCTGGGACTCCTGCTAGTTTTGTGTATCCTTTGTGCATCCCAATGCACACGCTGGTGCAGTGGGAATGTAGCACTGGCAGGGTGTGTGCTGCTTAATGTATGTACCTCATGTCTGATCTGACAAAGCAGAAATGAAAATGGCATGCTCCGAGCTCCAGCACTGCAGGCACAGAGTCTCCGGCGCTGGGAGAAGCCAGTTTGTGGGGGCCTGTGGGCTCTCCTGGATCTGGGACACCAAGCACAGAGTTTGTTTCATGAAAGAAATACTTCAGGGAGTGGTGAATATGATTCCTCCCTGGGGAGGCCTGTGTGAGCAGAGATTGTCTCACCTTTTCAGGCGCATCTCCAATTAAATTAATGATAAATTGGTGCCCTGAGGTGGTTTCAAATTAAATGTCTTCAACAAAGCTAAGCTAGGTTATGAATCAAGGGTTTTAAGACAGACCAGAGGAGGTCATGAGAGAAGCTTATTGCCAGGTACCTGGCTGATTTCCTATCCCAAACTGGGGGAGGAACGGGAAGGTCTCTTTAATTCAGTTTAATTCAATGTCCTGTATTAAACTTCAGACAAGTTTTTGGGGACAGAAAGAGAGGGCCACAAAGGAGACCTCCGTACTGCATTGGGAATCGTCTGAGCGAGGAAGTTTGTACCCATGCAGTAAAGAGTTCTTTGTGGTTCTCTCTTGCTTTCAAGTGACCTACTCCTCCCCTGGGGAGAATCAAACTCTAGTTTGACTTTCGTGGCAGAATTTGCACAGTTCGATGAATACAGTCTTGGTTGTGATTTAGGACATGCTGGTTCTTTTTCCAGCTGTCCTGCTGGCTGGTGTTATTGCCTTGAGTAACTCATTTTAGCTAATTGGATATCCTGGGGTTTTTATTTGACCCTAAAATCATGAGTTTGGAGATGCTGAACATCTACTTCCCCTCTTGACTTTGCCTGGAGTTGTGAGGAATTAATTTTATTTTTTTTGGGGGGGGGAAGGGGGGAGGAATTAAGACTGTGCAGCCTGAATCTTAGGTGTTGGAGGCACCCAAAGGAGAGGCCAAAAAAGGAGCATTTTGGTCTTCCTTATTGTTTCCCTTCTCCCTCAATTATCAAAAAAAAAAGTTTGGAATTAAATGATATAACCTCTTAGAACTTTGAACTCATCTGGTTGTTGAGAAGTGAGCTTTTATCATACTGAAGAGACTAGAAAGAGCAAATAATAATTTTTTTATCATGTCCATATCTTTTTTTTGCCTGTACCTGCTTTCTCTACCAAGCCAGCTGTCCTTTAAAAGTTAAACCCTAATTTCCTTGCTCGATGGCAGTGTTTAAACTGTGGTTCTGGTGCCATCTCCTGGCAAAAATGAGGATTGCCAGAAAGGCAGCGGGATGTGGAACAGCTGGGTGGGAGCTGGACCCATGGCCTGCACCCGTGACGACTCATTGCTTGACTGTGTTTTGCTGAGATTATTTTTGGCTTTCATTAATGTTGCAAAAGATGAACCAGGACTGTGATTCTTGGCATTCTTATTTTCCAGGGCTTTTCAACCTCCGAGGCTCTGATGTTGAGTACAATCCTGTGTTTTTTGCGTACGCCGTCATAGGAATGAACACAATCAGGTGCTTATATTCCCCTCTTCTGTCGCCCGAGATGTATTCTTCTGTGGGAGATCCGTTCCAGCAAAGCATTTGTCTTCTTAAAACACTTAACGCTCGGATGCTTTAATGTCCCTTCTGAGCACATTTGCCTTTGACATTAATTACTTTCCTCCCCGATCAGATTTAGAGAGGCAGCCAATAGCTGTGCTGTGCCCCTCAGCACCTCAGCTAACTTGCAGGGTTGCACTGGGCAGGACAACTGACCCCTGTGGGTGTCACCCTGAGATAACGGAGGGCTGTTGGAGCCCGGGGTGAAACGTGGGTAAGAGCCAGTGCTGACCCGGGCATTGGAAAACCTCTCTGACTTATGAGTCACCTCAAAACTTCAGGGACCACGCAGTAAAGTTTCAGGACTGATTTAGGACAGAAGGCTACTTTCCCTGCTACTGCCGCATAACATGAGCTTCAGCAAGCACAAGAGTTTTAGAGGCATCTCCAAGCTGCTGGTTAGATGCGTCTGGGGTAAAACCTGGCTGAGTGAGTACAAGTTGCATATGAAGGGTGAGCTGAACTTTCTTAATCAGTGAAAGAGAGGACAATGTGGTACTTAACAGTAGATTTTCCACTTTGAGATGTTACTCTTAAAAATGAGGGAATGGCCATTGTGTGCTTCTGTTACTCTCTCTTGCTTGAAGCACAGTGATGGGATGCAGCCATTGTGAATGTGTCGTGCAAACAAAAACGCTATCAACTCCTTTCTTCTCAGCAGGATGGTACCTCATAATTTCAAAGCGGGATTTAAGCTGTACGAAGGCTGGTGGATAAAACAGTATAGAGCAAAGTGTGAAGCATAACTGACAAAATCCTTTTTCCCTGAACACCAGAACAGCATGGTTTCTCCTTCCATACCTTACCCCAACTACTGTTGGACGGGGTCCCATCCAAACTGCCCTGTTCTATTTCTTTCTCAGGCTCTTTATTGATGGTGACCGGATGACGGACCCAGCTGTGAGGGAGCATTTACAGCTTGACTCCACGCTGGAGACAGAGTTTAAGATCCAGGTGTTGCCCTACGGATCAATCCTGACGGAGCTGCAGGCTGTTGGTGCAAGCCTCTCACCCAAAGAGAAAGTGTGGCTCAGTGACAAAGCCAGTTACGCTCTGACTGAGGCCATCCCCAAGGTTTGTGGCTCTGGCAAGGAAAAAGGCTTTTCTTCTCTTTGTTGAGCATGGTCAGGAATGGTGTTAATGAGGGCAGCTGGCCTCAGCTTCCCTTCCACAAAGCATGCCACGGGCTGGAGCTGGGGCGGAAGGGATCCAGCCGTACTGAGGTATCGAGGCGTTGTTTAATCCTGGGGTTGCTCTCGATGGAGCTGCCCTTCCAACTCACTAAGCTGATTTACTCAAAGAATTGTCAGCTTAAGATAAGACAAGTATAGAGAGAGAGAGGGGAGGGAGAGAGGGAGCAGGGTGAACTCAGGTCACCATGCCCACGGCTGGAGCATAGTGTTGCATAGACCAGCAGTTAGAGCTGGAAATACTCTCAGAAACTGAGCAGAAAAGTTGGGCTGGACTTTCAGGAAGGGGGCACTGGGCTTGGTCTGAGCGTGTGAAGATGGTTCACCTTTTATTGGGTTCACCTTTTATTGCAGTGGCTTGAGGATATGAGGCAATATGTGATGTCTCATTGAAGACAGGAGAGGAGCAGGGAGATAGTTGTTGCAGCAGGGAACCTTGTGAGGAGACAAGTAACTTGCAGGCGCTGGTTGTCCAGGCAGTGATTGCATCTGCTGAGGGACAATTGTAGCATCAGAGTAATTTTTGTGCAGCTCTACATACTATATCTTACCCTTGTACTTGAACACGGCTGTTTGGAGCCCCGCTTTGCACCTGATACCCTGGTAGCCGTGAAAGGAGATACTCAGGGAAGGACACAGCAGCAACTGCAGACAGATAAGCCAGCTTCCATGTATCTTGTGTACATCTCTTGTTTAGTAGAGATCACATTCTCTCCGGAACATCATCCAGGTTACAGACACATTTAGTACCCAAAAGATGCTGAGAGTGAACACCCTGCACAGCAGTATGGCAGGGAACCGGGATGTTTTCCAGTGGATGTTTTCCAGATGTTGCTTTAAAAGACCAGACACACTGAACAGTCTGTGTTTGTGCTGAGTTATTTAACAGTCCAGGCTTGCTACCTCAGCATCACAGGGCTCAGATTAAAGGGTCACTGAAGGAAGAACTAAATTGTAAAAAGTTCTTGGCTGCAAGTCTTGCATTCACCCACCACCAGGTTTCTGCCTCCATCAAGCAGACAGATTTTTCCTTCTTTTTTGTCTGGGTAAACTCTCCAGCTTTCATGGCCAGCATAGCAGGAGCCATGTGTTAGTTTTCTCCAGTTGGGATGTTTGGTTATATAATTTGGTAGCTTCATTGTGCTTAGGACGTCAGGACAGATGATAAAACCAAAACAGTTTGGCAAGTTCTGTTGCAACCAGCACATCCCTTTAAAGTGGGATGTGGCTCTCAGTGCTTTTGCACTGACTCGAGGGAAGCATGTAGTTTATCTTTCTTTTTGATTTAGTAAAAAAAAAAAAAAAAAAAAAAAAGGTAAAAAATTAAAACAAAAAGAAAACACCACAAGGCATGTGCATGAGCAAGACAGGCAATCCTTTTGCCCCTGCTTGGGGTTAAATGTTGTGACACCATCAATCCATTTCTAGGTGCAAATGGCACCTGAATGTAAAATGCTGACATTCTGCCCACTGCCTCTTGTTCAGTGTAATGGCAGGCACAGAGTCAGTGGAGCATCCAGGGTAAGTTGTCGCTCTTCTGCCTTCAGAGCAGAAGCCCCCTTGTTGTTTGGTACTTGGAGTCAAAGAACTGCTGCCAGTTTGGGTAAGTTGCTGTAGCTGCTTTACGCAGGGCGAGTAAATGTCCGTATGGACAAGTATAGCAGGTCTGGCCTAGATTAAGGAATTTAATGAGTTGTAGTGAAGTTATTTACCCCTTTAGCACTGGAAGTTTTGTCTAATACTGAGTCATTACAGTGCTACTTGCCCTCTGTATGCATATGGAGAGTCCCTGCCTCAAGGAGCTCTGTGCAGTAGAAAGAAGGGCAAGGACTGAAATTTCTTGATTAAAGACCATTTAGAAAGTCACTGGCAGAGCCAGAGGTTTCCCAGTTTTCATGCTGGGTGTTTTTCAGTATCTCTGTACCACTTCACATCAGCTGAACAACTGGCCTGGGGTGTTTGAAGAACCCTGGTCCTAGAAGTCCATCTACTGCCTGTCTCCATCAAAGACAAATATTGACATTGGCAAAACTCCAGTTTGTTATTAAACACAGGTCTGCAAACCCTTTGTAGATTTGCCTACAACTGCATGTAAATATGCTTTTCACAGGAGAGTAATAGAACCTGACAGTATCTGTAGAAGACGAGCCGATCTAATACAGAACAGAATCTGACTGTTAAAAAGTTTTGTCCTGGCTCTGAGAGAGCTTTCCTGTGGCTTCTTCAGTGCTTTAGTTTCTGCATAAAGTAATGAAACTCTTGCTGTTGTTAAAAACTGGGAAACCATAAGCCTGTAGGATTTGTGTGAAATCTGTTTTGCTGGGGGTCTAACAGTCCTTTCCCATAAGTTTGAGTCGTGCTTATTTGTATGCTGGTGTGCTGAGAGAGGCACACCATTTTCCTGCTACCTACTTACGTAGCTGCTCATCTCATCTCCCAGGATATAACGGGTAGAGCAGAGAACTGGGGGGGCAAAAGATTTTGCTCTTGTTCCTTCCATACTGTGATATGGCTCGGACAGGTCACCTCAGTGAATTTCTGAGGATGTGCTGAGAACCAGCCAAGTGTTCCTGCCAGCCTAAGGACAGCTGATGTGTAGGGAAAGCACAGTAGTAACTGATTCCTTTCCAGTTCTTAATGCATTGGAAAGGTTTGTCTCAAACTGGTGATGTAAGCTCCTTTCAGAAGAGGACAGCATGTAAAACTGCTTCTTTTCATGTTTCTTGGGCTGTTGAAGTATTTGTCAGAGCTGATCATTAGAGGTGGTGGTGCTGGGTGCTAGAGGAGCTAGACCCTTAAGGGGTCTTTCAGGTTCAATTCCAGTGCTTGGTACATGGGCTGGATACCCTTTGCTCACTGCTGCCTGAGGTTAACAGTCAGGTAACGAGTCAAGGTGACTTTTTAGGTCTGTTTGCACAGCTTGAGTTCTGCCTGAGTCCCTGGAATTGGTGTTCTCATTGGCTGTCTCTGGGCCTTTAGTGAACAGAACCAACAGGAATCCCCTAGCTCAGAAGTTGATATGATATTTATGATATCCAGTCTTGACCCTGCTTTGTGACATGTTGTTGACCCTTCAGTTCCCTGGATTTCCCTGATGGCTCTTCTTCCTTCAGTCAGGGACTGTTTCTCCTCTTTACTCCCCAGTACACTTAGCTGAGCAGCAACCAGCATCTCACAATGCTGAAGGTTGAGGGAGACTGCCAAAGTATGAATTGTGGCCAGGCTGAGTTATTAAACCTGTAGGATTACGTAGTTTCACTAATCCACAAGTAATCCCTGTCCTTCTGCTGCAGGCTTACCAATACCTCACCCCGTATACCCCCATCTGCATTGCAAAAGCTGTGAAGAACGCGTCGGAAACGGAAGGCATGAGACGAGCACATGTAAGTGAAGCCTTGAGAGCCTCCTTGCACATGGCAAGAGGCTTGCTTTATGTTTGGGGCAATAAATTGAATTTTCCCTTTAGTTTTAGCATTTTGGATTAAAAAGCAAATATTAATTCGGATGTCAGGTTAAAAATGTTTTCCGTTGGATGTCTCTTGCTGTTGGAGCAGATTTTTGCTTGTTTAGTGTTCCCTTGGAGTGAAGAACAACATTCTAATTTAATTGCATGAGGATCCAGCCTTGCTCTGTTGGAAGACCATGTAGGCTTGAGAAGTGTTACTTAGAATATGAACCCTCAAAGGGATCTTCTCTCCCCTTTGCAAGTTCTGTTGCTGGTCTCACTGCAATCTTAAAATTATCAACACTTGAATAAACATAGTTTAAAGAACACAGAGAAATTCTTCAACACGTGGTGCAAAACACAGGCCAAGATATTCAAAAGCAGTTTGTGTCCTCGAAGCACTCCATTTTCATGTCTTCATCATGACACTCTGGAAGTGAGTTTGATTTTCCAGGATGTTTCACATTTTCAAGTGAAGCAGTTGCCTGTGAAACAGATACATGGTGGGGCTGAAACTTTCTTTTGTTTATTTCCTGTTCCAAGCAGTGGGTTTCACAACAGGACAAATGTGCTAGTTGAAGCAGTGCTGGCAACTCTGGGCTTGTCCCTTATTTGCTGCTAGTTTCTTGGGATCTGCTACTCCTACTTCAATGCTTTATTGCCCTGTCAGTTAAAGGGAAGTAAAAATACTTGTACTGTGCAGAGAAGATCTTGTTCCACTGTTCATGGCCAAATGTGTTGCGTGGTTACCTCCCATGAGCTGAAATACAAGATTTTGTGTGTAAAAGAGACCTGAAAATCATGTGTGGGGTAAAGCCAGAGTTTGCTGAATACTTGGTAATTCTTCAGAGTAAGATACATCGCAGCAGAAAACCTGTATCAACACTTACTTAATTGTCCTGGTACACTTCCAATGCTTGCAGTAATTGCAGGATGTAGAAGCTGAAAACACCAGGTTACCTCTTAGTTTGTATTTCTGAAACTTAC
Source organism: Oxyura jamaicensis (assembly GCF_011077185.1). Lineage (NCBI taxonomy): Eukaryota > Metazoa > Chordata > Aves > Anseriformes > Anatidae > Oxyura > Oxyura jamaicensis. The sequence continues at coordinate 25,300,145 of NC_048898.1, read as the reverse complement.
AGGTTGAATTGTTTTGCATCAAAAACAGTGTTTGTACTGAAACTTACTATCTTCACAATTCCTTTTTCTTGTGCCTATTTTAACATAGGTGAAAGATGCTGTTGCCCTGTGTGAGCTCTTTAACTGGCTGGAGAAGGAGGTAGTGTATTAATTTTTTTAAGCTGGAAATTTTATTTATAAAAAAAAATCATGCTAATGACAAATTTTACTTTTCTTTATACCCCCCTTTGATATAAGTGGGTAAATAATGGGTTTTCTTCTGGTGTGTGTGTTCAATCATACTTCCATCCAAGGCCAAAGACATTTTTGTTGAAAACACATTCCCACTTATTTTGCACAGACCAAAGCCAGAGCAGGTGAGGAATGACGTGAACAGACTTAATGCAGTGTTAATACTGTCTTGTGCTGGTTTGTTAGTGCAAATCATAAAGGAAGATGAAGTAGTGTCTGGCAGAACGAACAGATTTGGTTTATGAATGCAGAGGTTTGGTCATGCCCATGTACAGTAAAACCGGGATAAAGTGAAATTATTCATGTTTGCTCTGGTTTAGAAGTACACGACGAAGGTGCAGAATGTCAGTTGTTGCACAGTCACTTACTGAGCTGTGCTGCTTGTGTGCTACTGCGTGTCTAAGTCCACTGAACTCACCTATGGAAACGCTTTGACTTCCACAAGGTGCCTTTTTACATGTCTGAGTAACTCAAGAAACCTGCCTCAAGGGTTATGAGACCTCTCTCTTTTCCTGTCCAGTCCAGGGCAGGGTGATTCAGTCCCTCTGGGTTGTAGGTTTTGATTTACTAAACGCCTAAAACTTGACATCCATGCTTTGTTTTTTCCTTCAACTGCCTCCATCTCTAGATTAAAGGCATAAAATTTCTGCTAATAGCACGGACTGTTGAAATGGAGAGAACTGTTTACACTTACTGTAACGTGTATGTGAGGAGATGTGGCGTTGTGAGATGTTACTCTGCATATCTCAGTGCAGTAGATACTGCCCCAGCTGTTCCCTAGGCGAGGTTCAGCAATCCCGCTCTGACCAGCTTTGCTCCCTGCTTCTCACACACCCTGCACAATACGGCTGGGTTTGTGTTCCTCATTACTGAGGAATGAGGACAGAGAACCTGGAAACAGGCCACTTCAAGATTGGGTTTCATAACACTCAGAGGGGAGGCAGTGTCTAGGCATATAGCATTGCTTTGCTAGTTGGTGTGCTAATTCAATCTGCATCTTTGTCCACTAGGTTCCAAAGGGAGCAGTGACAGAAATAACTGCTGCAGACAAAGCAGAGGAGTTTCGCAGGTAAAATATAAATCTCCGTGAGGGTTTTTTCTGGGTGGCATTTTTATCCTTTTTATTTTATTCTGTAGAAATCCTGCTCACTTGCAGATACATTTTACCTGAGGACAAACCATAACTCCAGCGTTTCTTTGAACGTTTCTAAGAGTTGGGGAAGAATTGGGCCTCTTGGGAGGTACAAGTCCCAGCACACTGGGTCCCACTTTCCTCCTAAGACAGCAAAGAGGAGTGTTGCAGGTTAGGACACTTAAATGAGATAATTGCTTTCTTACCACAGTTCATGGAAGAGTTAATTTCCTCTTCTGGTGGAGAATGAGCACCATTTGTATTGGGGGGTAGTCCAGTCTGTATATAACAGGATCTCCAGAAAAGTCTATAAGTAACAAATAGTTCAGGACATCTCTTCCCTGGGTGGTCTGGGTGGTGAACTTCTTTGTAAGAAAAGGGTGGAGGTGGAAAGCAGGCTTCCACATGGTTGGCTCAACAGGATTTGGATCTGTACAGTTCTTCTCTCCAAGCGTTTCTTGCCCAGGTGGCTTTCAAGGCTAAGGGAAGGCTAATATGAAGTGAAATTGAGGATGGGGCACTGCAGGTGCTTGGTGTGCTCTTCTTGCTCGTGCCGTACTGATCACAATCTTTTCTTTCAGCCAACAGAAAGACTTTGTTGAGTTGAGTTTCGCTACTATATCAAGCACAGGTCCAAATGGAGCCATCATTCACTACAAGTAAGAGAAACGTGGCTGCTGCTTTCATCCTTCAGCAAGCATAGTTGGGATGAGTTGTCTAGCTCTTTGTGGAATCACAACAGAGTATGATCTCACTCCAGGGAGATGTAGTCGCTGTTGATTGCCATCTTACTTTATTCCACCAGAACTTCCACACATACTAAACGAAGATCTCTCCCTGCTGGCAGCATGCACGTGTTATGATGCTGAACTGCCCAGGGGCCATAGAAAAGGGCTATTTGGGGGCAGAAGTCTGGGAAGGACAAATATGAAGTGCAAGCTGTTTTGCAGTGTGTCCAGAACAGATGCTGAGGGTTTTCCTGGAAGCAACAAAGCTATTCTTTGTACTTCAGTGCTATGTACTGTAGAAAATACATTCCTCAGTATAAACCCTGCTTGAGCATGTGTTGGATTTCTATCACTGCCACAAAAAATCAGAGCTGACACATCTAAGCTTGCACTTAATATGGTTTCTGGACTGTAGATGTGGGCTGGAGACCTTAAAGCGGTGGAACAAAACCATTTGTCTTTAACTGAACAGGCCAGTTCCTGAGACCAACAGAATGCTGTCTGTGAACGAGATCTACCTCCTGGACTCGGGAGCACAGTACAAGTGAGTGGGATGGATGGGGCTGACCCGCTACGTTTTCTGCTCCTAGTGACCTCCCTGCAGGGTCAGCTTGCAGTTGCTCTGGCAAACATGGCAAAGCGTGGTTTTGACTGCAGTGCCATTTCACAGAAAGCCTGCTTGTTGTGTGCCTGTGGAAGGAGATGGATGTCCTTGGCTATACTCGTAACCCCACAGTCACTGCCAGAAGGCTCCGGGCAGCAGACTAGGGCTGATGACTAGCCTGGCCTGGGGTAGGGGATGAGATCCAAAAGTGCTGTTCCCTAGAATCCCATTGACAGCGTGATGGTAGATATGCTCTAGCTGGTGGTACGCGTTCCTGTGTGCTGCAGCTCTGCTCACTGGCACATTCATGTTAAGAGTTGCAGGAAGGAGGGAGCAGGCCTGGCCTCCCAGGTTTAGCCTTAGGCTGCCTACAAAGCTGAGTAAGGATGTGGGCAGAAGGTAATGATTTGGCTGAGGTCACAACGAGATGGAGCAAAGGGGCAGGACAGCACTGCCTTGTGGGATTCTCTCTCTTTACAGAGAGACTTGGGGCAGGGTTTCTTATCCCAGGGGCCACTTGGTCTCAGTTGTGTTTTTGGGAAGGCATCATGTCTGACTCGTTTTTTTTTTTTTTTGGCTGAAGCCTCAGTCTCTGCAGCTGTTTATTGTGTAGCTCTGACCCCTTGGAAAATGAAAGAAGGGGTGTTTTTAACCAGTGCAAATAGATGAGAAGTAGTGTGTTCAGAGAGATGCAAGATAGACCTGGGTGCTCCTTTGAGATGAGCTTTGTCTTTAGAGCTATGCCTTTTGTTTTGTCAGTCAGGAAGAGCCTTGAAAATGAACCATGTAGACATCTTTTGATAAGATTTTTACAATGAGATCCCTCTCCCTGCCTTCCCCCCCCGATGGCCTAATTAATGATTTCCTTAGTGCCACTATGAAAAGCAGCCCTTTGAATAAAATGCAAGCTGGACATCAATGGCACTGGGTAGCATTGTCACAGGGATGCTCAGCTTGTCACTGCTGGGAAGTTAAACCGTGAGTTCTTTTGTGACCATGGCCAGTGTGTGCTGGGAAGAGTGCTGGCACAGCAATGAGTGCTTCAGAGGAAACCCATTATTTCAAGACCCTTTGTGTTTTTCACAACAGGCTCAAAATAAAATTTGCATAAGGAACTTCAAGCCGTTTTCTGATGTCTCAGACTAACCCGTATCCAAATGATAGATAATTTGTAGCACAAAGCATCCTGAGGATGAAAAGGACACAAAACCTACTTGCACTTCCTTCTCCTCAGCTGGTAGCTGTAATTTGTGCATAAATATATATTTTTAAGCTGCTAATGAGTCATCTTTCATACAGATAGAATAAATTTGGCCTTCTCTGTCCTGTTCTCAATGGGCAGGTACCAGCTGCTAAACCTCAAATTAACTTGATGTTTATCAGCAGTCCAGATTATAGTTTGAAAAGAGCTTTGGGATCCTTATGGATGAAAGATAACATTTTGAATTGTAAATCATTATTGTCACATCAGGGATGTGTGTGTGTTAAGGAATTTTTGAGATTGGGAACTTCTGTAGCATCAGTTTTGCGTAGCACAGAGTGGATAACTTTACCCAATTATTAGTCTGTTTTTCTGCAGCCTGATTGGGTTTTCTGTGCATTTTCACTCTGATCTTTCTTTCCCCCCAAACCTCCCCCCCCAATTCCATGGCTTCCTGCATCTTTCTTTGCTTCTGGAAGAGATGGTACAACAGATGTGACCAGGACAATGCATTTTGGCACACCATCAGCCTATGAAAAGGTAAGTTGGCATCTCAGTGTTCTGCAATCTGACCCTTACTAGAGATGCTTAAACCATGGTGACTTAAATTTAGTGATGTGCCTTATTGATACATAGTCAAAGGGATCTATCAGGTGTCATTTCTTTACCTATAGAAGTGACAGCATTTTGCTGGCTGAAACGGAGACTGTCAGACTTGAGATTTTCAAAACATCAGCAATTTAGAGAATGACACTTTTCTATCATAAAATGCACACCTCTCATCTCCTAAATGGCATGTCTTCTCTAAGAGATAATAAAATCAGTGGGCTGTGGATACACATTACTGGCTGCCCAACATGGGAGGTATAGGAGTTTCATTTAGCATAAAGCTCAGTGTCTAATGCAGGGCTGCAGTAGTGGTTTGTGTTAAAATCCAGTCTGACTGCTCTGAGAAGGTCTGTGTTGGAAATTCAGCAATGTAATTTTGTTTATCTTAAATTGTTTCTTTAATTAATGCTCATTTCATCATTATAGTTTGCTCAGTGATGAAAATATGCTGTAGGGTATGCTCAGAAAGTAAAGCTATAGCCACAAAAAATGAGTCATGTAGGTCAGATGAATCCTGCTGCTAAACCTGCAGCCTGAGATTGTGACACATGCTGCATATTAGCTGAGAAAGATCTTCAGAGTGATTTGCACTTTCTGCTCATGCTTTGCTTTGGTGTTGCCAGTCACTGGAGAGCATGAGTAGGTCTTTCCAGATCCTCTGCAATTTGCTACAAGATGTGGTCCTTCCTTCTGTTCATGGGAAGGACAATGTTTTGTCTCTCCCTGCGTATTTATGGTACACGTTTCTTTGGCAGGAATGCTTCACCTATGTCCTGAAGGGACACATAGCTGTGAGTGCAGCCATCTTCCCGAATGGAACCAAAGGTAGGTCGGTGAGTGGGAGTGCTGGACCATGGCCATGGCGACCTCTGAAGAACCATTCTGTGGTCTGAGAGCAGTGTTATGAGTGACAGGTCTAGATGTGTTGGGCAGATGGTGGTGTAACTGTCTGTGTCTGTTTCCAACACAACATTTTGGATTCTGGATTATTGATTTTTCTCTTTTTTTCAGCAGCAACCAGCACCAAACGTTTTGAGGGGGAAGTCTGAAGGGTGTTCAGAGTGCTATGGTTCTAGGGTGATGGCAACTTTAATCAGTCACTGGCACTGTAATACACCCATGGCCTGCTTGTGCTTTGAGGTTGTCTTCATTATGCTTCACTCAGCCTTATCAAAGGGATAGGTCACTTTCCAGCTTCAAAAGAACTGGCTAATTGTCTTCCAGTTAATGAGGAATCTTTTATCAGCAAGCAGCATGGGAAAATGACGCACAGAGGAGCTGTTTTGATTTTGTGCAGGAGAAGCTGTAATATACAATCACTGCTGGTGAATGTTGCAAGCTATTTTCTCCATGGTCCTAAACCTGATATGGAGATGCCTTTTTGTAGAATTACTTCCAGTTTGCATTCTTGGGTATGTGAAGGTAGTGGCATGAGGAAACCCCAACTGAAACTGGAGGGTGTCAGAACTTGCATGTGCGGACTTGGTGTTTGTATGCAGGCAATAGAAATCCTCTCCACTGATAGAAACAGCCTGAAATGACTGGGCATCCAGGCAAGAAGGCCGTCTGGTTTGTTCACCAAATGCAATTATCATGTCTTCCACTTTGAGTTAACCTAGCACAGCTACCTTGTAAGAAAGATACTGAATTCTCTATGCACTATTTAAACACCAAATTCTTCCCTGAAAGCCCCAGTGGAGCAAGCAGCAAAACAGAAAGGCTGTGCAACCTGGGAGGGAGAGGGGCTTTTGAGATAAGAATGGGCTTGAATGGCAGTCTAAGTGTGCCCTATAACTTCCAGCAAGCCAACAATTTGTTTTCTTTGTTCCTTTTTAATTTCTTTATTTTTCTTCACACATTTTCTGGATTTAAGCCCTCAGTGTGATTATCAGTCTCTGAGGAAGCCTGAGTAGATCAAGTTTTCTTTCCATGTGTGTCTGTTCCCCTTTGCCTGCAGGTCACCTTCTAGATTCCTTTGCCCGCTCTGCCTTGTGGGACTGCGGTTTGGACTACCTGCATGGAACAGGACATGGAGTTGGCTCTTTCCTAAACGTACACGAGGGTCCTTGCGGCATTAGCTACAAAACCTTTGCAGATGAACCTTTGGAGGCTGGCATGATTGTCTCTGATGGTATTTGACGTTGATGTCTGGTTTTAGGGGGAGGGACCAAGCTCTTAAGATAAGATGCAGAAGGGATAAATCTGACACTGGTGGAAAGGGAGGATGGAATCATAAGCTCTGGCCCTGCCTTCTCAGTTTATTTTAGTTGTTGTTTAAGCTCTCTGGGTAAAGACCCGCTGATTTTAGCTGTCACAATAAAGTATATTTGCAGTTGGGTTCTGCAGGCCTGCTTCCTTCTCTGTACAGTGCAAACCTCAGCAGAGCTGTGCTGCTGACCATCCCAGCTCTGTCAGGCTGCCTTCGCCTTCTGCAGTGGAAGAGCTGGCTACGCAACTAGGTGGACACCAGGAGATAATTCTGTCTTTGCTATGGGCTATTTGAGCCAGCAGTTTGTCATTACACGCCTTACTCTCCCAGTAGTAAATTAACAGCCTGTTGGGTTTTGCTGGGATGTTTGCATTCGTTCAGGGTTGCAAGTTCTTTCAGGGAGTCAGGGAACACCCTCTTAAAATGACTTCAGGGGAGAGGTTTCCTACCTGCCTTTCATAAAGAGATGAAGATTTTCTGAGTTTCTGGTACTTGGAACGTGTACTTGGTGCTCTCTCTTGACTTCAAGGAGACTCTCTGAGCTCGAGGGCTGTCTGGTTTCTCCTCTCTTTGAGAACTTGTGCTGTCACCTTGCTTGGGGCTTCTGTGCAGATTAAGTAGTCAGAAATCTGTTTGCTCCTCTGAGTGCCTGATGTCAAGATTGTTTAGTGACCTCAGCAAACTAAAGCAATGAAGGGGAAGTTTGGCCATAGGGAATAAGTATTTGCACAGTGTATCTGTGTGTCTTAGTTAATTATTGTCTGTTTCTGCAGAGCCTGGGTATTATGAAGATGGGTCCTTTGGGATCCGAATAGAAAATGTTGTCCTTGTGATCCCTGCTGAAACCAAGGTGAGTGACCTACTGACAATGCACTTTTCTTCATGAGTCAGTGGTTGTAAAACTTAGAAAACTTAGAGTACTGGAGCTTGAGGTGGGATCATGCTGCAGATAGCTGAATCCTACTCAAGTCTGCTGCTCTCCAAAACCCTGCTTTGGTGAAGACTGATTCTAAGTCTCCCCTGTTAATGGGGACACAGAAGACGGTTCTGCTTGTGCAGTTTCCATAGGTTGAAACGTGTGTGAGAGTTGTTTAACAGCGTTTCCTGCCTGGGTGTCAAAGACCAGAATCATCTTTAATGCAGCCCCTTGGAATCATTGCTGGTTGATCTTCTCAGGTCAGGGTTTTTATCTCTGATAGAGAGTCCCCCTTGGCAGTAGAACCAAAGCTACAGATAGATTTTGACATTATAATTGCAGGTCTGTCTGGGTTATGCTTTTAGAAATGCCAAACTGGAAATGACCATATGGCTATCAAGTCCCCTACAGTTGTGACCTGGGACATAACCTTTATGAAGTGACCACTGAAAGAAATGACTGGTTTATAGTGAGATGCTCTGCTTGATGTATGAGGGGAAAAAAACATTAAGTTGCTACATTCTCATCTGAACATTACAAGGCTGCTTTTTGCTGGCCAGTGAGTTTACTGGCCATAAGAGTATGATTTTGCTAGAGCTGTTTCTAAGAATTTGCAACCCCATTTGTGTTTCTGTTGCAGTACAATTTCAAAAACAGAGGGAGCCTGACTTTTGAACCCTTAACCCTGGTTCCCATCCAGACAAAAATGATTGATGTTAGTTTGCTGACACAAAAAGAGGTAAGTGAAACAGGAAGTTTCCACTGCCTTCTTTATGCTCGAACCTTTTCTGTCTACAAGAACCATTCGCCTCTGCTCTGCTCGGTAGATTCAGAGAGCGGTCCTGAGGAATCTGACTTCTTTTAAAAAGATCTAATTTTGAGTGGGAGAGTAGATGAGATGACCTCTCTAGAGGTCCTTCCCATCTAAATCACTCTATGACAAGGGTAGCAAGGACACCCTAGTGATGTTGTTTTGGTATTTGCTGGTACGTGTAGTCTTCTTTCCTACTCTTGCCTTCGTTTGCTTCTGTCAGACTGCCATGCTGTCTCCCCAGAGACTTACACTAATGACTGTCCCATGTTACTGTCTGTCTACTCATGATCAGCCCCATTCAGCCTTGCCACATTTATAAGTGTGTATGGACTCTGGGCAGACATACTTGCTCAGTAGTATTTATTTCCTGAAGAGCTTTACACTGTAGCTTTCTGCTTAGGTTTCCCACTACCTTTACCTTGGCACGTTTCATCCTGGTTTTCTACCATGTCCATTTTGCCTCAGTCTATCCTCGTTTTCTGAATGATAATCCAGTTTGCATTTCCTTTTTCTGAAGAGGACTGAACAGTACCAAGATCCATCTGCCTTAAGGTTACCTGTTGATATCAATAGGCTAACTCCTATTTCATCACTGCATTGTTCAGAGTTACAAATTTGAAAAGCTATTTACTAGGCTGTGCCAAGGTAGCTATTTTGACTTGCTGGAGAAAGTGATTTGCAGAGACTTTGAATATTTGTCATTTGAACTGAACCTTAGCTCCTCTGAAAACCCAGGACTAATTGCTTCAGTTCCTACCCTCATCAAATTTACAAGTCACTTCCATGTATTAGAGGTCTGTCTCTGGGACAGGATCCCATCCTAGCGTAACAGCCCATCTCAAAGTGGCCTACTACTGTCTTTGGCTATGCACAACTTCTAAAGGCACCAGCTATTATGCGTTCATACTGAATATCATACCCTTCCCTTTCTCTAGTTGAACTGGGTGAATGACTATCATCAGAAGTGCCGGGAGGTAATTGGAGCAGAGCTGGAGAGGCAAGGTCGGCTTGAAGCTCTTCAGTGGCTCATCCGGGAGACAGAGCCTCTGATCAGAGTTCAGTAGCTCCACGGTTGTCTTCGATACATGGAACATCAGGACTGCTTGGTGTCACTAACTTATGTCTTCTTGGCCTGTGACACCACTGGGATAAATTTTGTCAATAAATCTTTGGAAATCAGAAGGGGGATTTCATTTAGTGTCTTCCTCCTCCCCAGCATTTGCGGGTACTGTGGGGGTAAGGAGGGTTACTGTCTCAACACTTTTTGAGCGGGGGGGAGGTTGAGAGTAGAAAGCAAACAAAATAAATAAGCATGTTGCCTTTGAAACAGGGGTCTTCTTGAAATAATGGTTCTAAGAGACAATACTGGAATATTTTATATGGTGTGGTTTTTCACTATGAAAACTCAGTATTTTTACATACTTGGGTTCCAGTTGCTGGGATGCTACCCACACAGCAGGACTGATTTCTGAATAAAAGTTTCCAATACGTTATTTGCTCTGTCTGGCTTCTCTTGCAGTCAGTGACATGTTGGGTTGGACAGCTTGAAGGAGGGCAAGGACCAGATAATTCCATGTTTGTGTGCATCCTGCTTGGACAGTGAAGAAATAGAGCTGCATATATGTGTATAGAGCCGCCTTGTGCTAGGAGCTGGGCAGATGTGATGAAAAGGCCTGGGGGGAGCCATCACTTCTGTCTGTGCTTTGTGGCAGATCATGGAAAGGATGCAGTGACACTTGGCAGAGGGTTGTGCCTGTGGAGCACCCAGGCCACTACTTCTGTCTGTTGTTATTCGTGGAATACTTGTATATCCCCTGGCAGTGCAGGATGCGTGGGCAGTATCATGGAATTACAGCTCTTCCTGCATACCAGGCAATTATTAAGTTAAAAATAAAAACATGCAATGGACAAAGGAAGGCCTCTTTGCAACTTTGGTACAAAGTCAGCCTGGCCCTGGACACCAAGAGCCGAGCTCTGGAGTGCTAGGCAGTGCACAAAGACATCTAGTGGTAAAGTGAACTACTGCAAGGCAAATGCAGGTTTGGGCTCTTCCCAGCCTTCAGCCGGCAGGGAGAACGCTCTGCTCTGCAGTCTTCTCAGCTGTCTTCTGGCAAGTGACTGTGTGCAGCCCCATCAGAGCACTGTCCGTAAGGCCAAATGGTTTTGTAAGAATATACCTACTGAAAGAAACATTCTTAACATTTACCCACAGTGTTTCAATCAAACTAAAACTCGGTATTAGATATAAAAGGGACAGTTAGGTAATAGTAACTCACATTCCTGACGTTTTAAGGAAATGGTCTGTGCAAGTGGAAATGTTCATATAGATAATTCTTTTAAAAAAATAATTCTCATAATTCCGAGAGGGAAACGTTAATCTCTGTTAAATAGCATGAAATTGGTATATCCCTCAGGAGATGTAGAAATTGGAAGCAGTACCATGTAGCCAAACAAAACTTGGAAGAGAATCATTCCAGGAAATAATGTTCCCTGGTCTCCTAGCTATGCTATCCAAGAAAATGTAAAAATAAAATTACAGTAAGTAGTTTAAAAGTTTGTTTTGACACTACAGCCTCTGCAGCTATGTGTATGTATTTAAATATCCACCAGGTTTCCCACCACCACCTGCAAGTATGCAAGTATTAGCTGTCATTTCAGCTGGGTCTGTGGGAAACCCCACTCATGCATCAAGCAGTCCCCAGTGTCTCAGGAGTATGTGCTATCAACTAAAACAGATTGCACCTGTGGAAGGAATGTCTTTGCCCAAATTACCTCTGCTGGTACTGACTACGCTGCAGGATCAAAGAACAAGCGGCGGATCTGAGCGGGTTGTACTGTGACAAAAGGGGAATTTCCCAAAATCACTGTGCGTGCAGTGAGGATGAATGCTGCACCCCCACCAGGCTGCGTGAGCTACTGTCTGCTGCGGGCATGCGGCTGCTTTCCAGGGTGGTGGTGGGAGTTCATGCAGGTGGTCAGTGTAAACCCACAAGGGGTCCGAGCTGCTGGCTGTGTATGTTCCCAAGAACAGCATCCGGATGTTCTGGTGAAGACCAAAGACTAAGGGTAGGTTTTTCCTCGCTCAAACTTCAGCACAAATTTTTCCCAAGGGAATGCAGAAGAGGATGACTTCTACTCAAACGGTGAAGCAGAGCAGCCAGGGAAGCTTTTGTCCTCAGTGTCAAACCCACAGCCACTGTGTTTGGCTCAGGCACCTCAGTGAGGAGGGGAGACATGACACCAACAGCACTTTGGGCTGTTCAAACCCAACAACGCCCAATTAGACCTTTTCCCCACCTGGATCCCTCATACACCAAGTGGGGTGGTTCCCACCCACATCCCAGAAACTCCTGGCCCTTTCCCATCCTGAAGTCCCTCCAGTGCTCAGGGACAGAGATGGGACAATCCGGATTTAGCTCCTCTAGGCACCAGCCCAGGGAGCCCCAGCAGACGTCTCCTGCCCATAGCTCCCCCAGCTGATCTCCCCCATGCCACTTTGACCCTGTGGGCTTTTGTTGCAGGGAGTTTGCTGCACTGCCTTGGTCCCAATGAGGAGATCTTCTTTCTCAGAAAATTAAACTTGGCTTTTTCTTTTTTTTTTTTTTTTTTTTTTTTTTTTTTTTTTTGTTGCTGTTTTTTTTTTTTTTCATTTGTTGCTTTTTTTCGGGGGTGGTCTCTCTCTTCATTTCTGCAGGAAAAAGGAAAAAAAAAAAAAAAAAAAAGGAAAGCAAGTTTCTGTTGGGTTTAGGTTTTCTTTTTGTATGTGCCATCCACAGAAATGACTGTAAGATTAAGCTTCTTATGAAAATTACCATTTTTTTTCCATTTTGTTATTATTATTATTTTCTTTCTATAGAGGCTTTTTTTTTTTTTTTTTTTTTTCCCCTCAGTGTGGGGAGGAATGGGCATTTTCAACAATACCCTTAGTAGTCTGTTTATAACCCATTTGGTTTTGCAGTTTTTTAACCCCTTGGGTGTCTCCCTGTTTTGGATGATGCTGCGAGGCACATTTCTGCTTCTCGTACAATCCCTTTCAAAGGGTGCTTGCTGGGGCATGCCTGTCTGGCTTAATCCTTTCATTCAACCCAGGATCTAAGGGGGTCATTTGTCACCACCACCTCCTGCTTCTGTCTCTATCCATGGGACAGTACATCAGCAAATCCAAACCATACTCGATGTCTGTATGGCTGCCCTGACTTGTGTTGCCAGAGCACTTCCCTCACTGTCCCCTGCCCAGCTGTTTGGTAACGTTAGCGCTAGAAATCTCCAGCTATGCTATAACTGTGTTCAGGGGCTATCAAATCCTTTGTTTCCCTTGGAATAAAAATGGTACAGCAGAAGACAGACCCTGTTTTTCAGGGAGGAAAATCCCCATCAGCCTCACCATTCAATCACGGATCATGACGTATGCATTGGCAATGTGCCTGCTGGTGTACAAGGCTTCTGAGACAAATAGACCATTTCTCCTTGAGCAGAAGGATTCATATTCATTCATCTTGAGCAACAAATGCTCCTTCACTCCCTAACCTGGCAGACTGGTTGGCTTCTCTGCAGTCACATCTCCTTCCTCAGTCTGTGGGTATTACCATAAGTGTGCCTGGCAGCAGTGAAATCCCATTTTCTTCCTTTTTTTTTTTTTTTTTTTCCCTTTTTTTTTCCTCATATCTCACCTGTAATGGAAACCCCACTATTTGTTCACATGACTATTAAACCCATCACTTTACGTGGCAGCTGTTGAAGCAGGTTTTGATTTACCCTGGCCTGGCCTTAGAAACAAGAGGAAAAATGAGAACACCATTGCTGAGGACCTCTTGGGCAACCCCATCAAATCAGCCTTTTATTTAAGCTGCACACAGGGAATTAGTTACCCTATGATGATGTTGGGGCTTATTCCCGTGATCCCTTCAGCAGATAGCAACAAGAGCCAGGTGTTGGAGCAGCCAGGTATTGAAGCTCTCAGGACCAGGAGATGGCACCTTCTTTCCTTTGCCACTTCTCTGTCATGTGGTGCCTTGGGGGGGTCTCTGGGCAGCACGTGGAGCAAGCCTGCATTTGAGAGGTGCTCTTGAGAGGCTGCAGGAAGCTCCTCAGTCATACTACTGCCTAAAACACGCCTGTGTGCTCACACCCGATGTCTGGAGAAGAGCTGCCACTGCCTGGCAGCGGCTCCTTTTGGCACCCAGCAGGGGTGAATCTGCTGCTGCTGCTGCTGCTGGGGATTTTCGCCATTTATTTTTGCTGACTTGTAGCAATTCGCACCTTGTTCCCAGAGTCCTGGGTCTGCTCCCTTTTTTTCTGCCTTGTGGGAGATAATTAATCTGCTTTGAAGGTTTTCTGCTCAAACATGGACAGCAGGACCCCATGCTGTAGAGTGGCAAAAGGAGACAGATCATTTCTCCAAGTCTTCTTTTTTAGGGAAGAAAGTGCTGGCCTGGGCATCTGGCGGAGGTGTCTTGAGATCAGGAGTTAAATATATTGTGTGGTGTCAGTGCCCTCAGCTTGTTTTACATGATAAGGACAAAACTCCCTATGGCTTTGGCTGTAATAAGAAAAAAAAAAAGAAAAAAAAGAAACAAGAGCCTCTGGAGGGTGGAAATATGAACTGGGTTAGTACTTAATTAAGTTGCCTATTAACAGTTGTGTAGCGGCTTGGAAGAATTTTAATGTACCAATTAAAGCAAGGAGCTATCTCCTCAGCTTTCCACCACCTCTGGGGACGCTGTCAAGAATGGGAAGCTTTGCAGATCAAGTGCTGTTTATTTTGCTTCTCCTAGCTTGTTAAAAAGTGTTCTAAATTTGGGATGTGGCAGATGCCCATGGACATGGTTGCTTCTGTGATGCAGTGAAGCATCAGCTGTTTGATAAGGATTAGCATAGGAAAGAAACAGGAACATAACACTGCCTGACCCCATAAAAAACCTTGTTTCTTATGGTTTTTCTGCATTGCCCCGTGAGGAGGAAGGGCTTTGGGGCAGCTCCTTCATGAGCTCACCTGGCACCGTTCTAAACAGCAGGCGTGGGGGGCTCCCTCCTCTGCTTGTGCCTTGTGCAAAGTGAGTCAAGAACATCGCTCCGTTAGGTGTCTTCTAATTTACAGCCAAAAGCTATTTGAGGCCATTTTAGACCTATTTGTTCATTTACTCAAATTGCTCTTTCTCCTTGGCTGGGCTTCCAAATGAGCTGCTGAAGAGCAGCTGTACCTCGATCACTGCCCACAAGCTCCTTCTTGTCCTTCCTTCAGGAGAAACTTCCAAGATGAGCCATCAGGAAAACCACGCTTATAGGTGGGCTTTAACCATCATGTTCCACTGGCTGTCTGGGAGAAGAAGTTGTTTAACCCCCGTGTTGTTATGCTGTGTTATGTTCTTGGTCACATGTAATGTATCTTGAATTCAGGCAAGCCAGGTTCACCCCCAGTGCCACAGAAATAAACGACTGAGCAGAAAGGGTAGGTGGGAGCAGGGAGACCAGGAGCCATTGGCCTCCCCTTGTCCAAACATCAGACAGTCTGGTCCCCTCCAGCGTGTTTGTTGGAGGGAGGAGGAAGGCTACAGGGGGAAGGCTACAAGGGAAGGGCTCAGGGGCTTGGCCAGGCAGAAGGGAAGGGCAGATGGGGTGGCCTCGGACCTCAGCAAGGCTGGATACTGGCTAGGCCTCTGTGAGGACATGTCTCTGGCACATCAGCTGGGGAAGTGACAGCTCTCCAGCCACAGCCCTTTGCAGTAGGCTTGGCTGAGGGACAGGAGGCTGGCGGAGGGTCTGAGGACCCAGGCTTGAATCATCCCCCCCAGGGCTGAGACCATTTCTGCCTCCTGACACAGGGAAGTGGAGGCTGAGCAAAACCCCCAAATGGGCCCTCCGAAGCTGAAGCTGATCTGATGTAAATGGTCAAACACCTGCAAAACATTAGGCAGAGGGGGCAGTTTGGGCTCAGATCATTGAAATTCGGTGCACCTGGTGGGGGCTGGGCTGGCTGCAGCTCCCATGGGGCTCCCTTGGTGGCAGTGCTCCTCAGCACCTGGCACACCACCATCACTAAAAAGTCCAAAACCATCCTCAAAAACAGTACTGGCTGCAAATGACTATTTCTCTGCTTCCCAAGGCTGACCAAGCCAAATGCGGCCTGCTGTTCAATGTGCTTTGCCCCAACCCTGTGCTTCCTCAGCAGGGGTGCTGCCATGCCGCTACTGCTGCCAGCAAAGAAGTCAGGTCTAGAAGTCATGGAGCCTCACAAAGATGCTTTAACGTAAATAAGTGTAGTAGAAAGTTATTTTATTTGGGTGTTTTAGCCCCCTAACACTGGGAGTGTTGTTTCATTAAGGCCCTTTTCAGATTTTATTGGGGATAACATAGAAATCAGCCAGAACTTCACACCAGGCCATTTGGGTCAGCAAGGTGTAAAACATGGAATGAGAGGTGATAGCAGGGTACAGAAACTAGGTCAGAAAACTGTAAAGACAGAGGTCTAAATTCCTCTACGAAGTCAGTGGCAGATGAGGAGGGGACCCTGTGTCTCCCAGGGCTTGGTCTGGGGGTGAATGTTAGTGCTGGTAACGCTGCCGGTGTTCCTGACCACAAACATGTGTAGAGCACACAGAGCCAGCAGAGAGCAGCCTAAGTCATATGAAAGAATAGATTTTTTTCTCTCTCTCCTTTTTTTTTTTTTTTTTTTTTTTTTTAAATTAATACATTGCTTATTTTTGTACTGGCCTGGGGTTGGTGAATGCTGCAGGGAAGTTCTGTTGCCTCGCACCCGCAATGCACTGTCTGCAGAGCCCCACTTCCACTCTCAGATTAGTTTGAAGAAAAAAATCCAATCGCATCCGTCATCATTTGTCAGGTACCTGCCAGTGGCTTACTCCAGCTCTGGCATCACAGGAGCCTTTGCCTGCAGAGGCTGAAGGCAGGCATGCTCCCGTGCGGGCACTCAGCTACGTGCCCTTTCTTGCAGCATTGCTGGGGCAGTGCATGGGGGTGAGCACAAAGCCTGCCCCTGCCTCTGCAACTCACAGAGCTGCCCTGGTCTGCTCCTGCTTAAAAATTGGGCTGGGATATGGTCCTGCTGGGGCAGCATGTTGTAAACCACTCCCAAAATGAGCATTAGCCAGCTGGAGAGGGTCTACCGGGGTCTTCAGTACCCCCTCCACCACCCCAGCATCATGTCAAGCAGCCCTGGCCAGGCGTCCCAGTGTGCCCAGTCCCTCTCCCTTGGCTCTGTGCATCCTCTCTACCATGCAGATGCTGCTGTGTGACAGGGGACTCAGCAAGAGTCCTCCGTGTCCATTTGCATTTGGATCACGTCTTCTGATAAACACCGCTGAGTTCCTCTTGAGGTTTGAATAGAAAATGAGCTGGGGGATTTCAGGCGAAGGTAGCATTAGCTTGGAGCTCCAAAGTCTTCCAGGAGGGGCTTTAAGGAGCTTGAAGTGGTTGTGAGAATATCTCCGCTCAAATCCAGACAGGCAGCTTGGTAAGTGCAAAGTTGAGGAAGTATCTTCTCCCCCTTGTATGCTATTAATATTTAGGGCTGGCCCTCAATTATTCATTTCTTCAGGGTGTGCTTTTATCATCTCAGTGCTACAGGATTAGCTTGTGCACCATCTCTGGGCACTCAAAAAAGACCTTTCCATAAGATTTGTGAAACTTCCTATCTGAGAGGCCTTTTGCAAGCAAAATATATGCCATTAGTCAAAAAAAGCAAATTTTTCCCATCCCCACCCACAGCTCCTTTAAGACCACACATTGTTGAGCATTAGCAGATGTACAGGATCCAGCTGTGGCTGGAGGATGGATAATCCAGCATGGCTTTATTAGAGGTTGGGTCCATTATGTGCTTCTTATGCAAGAAATTGGAGATGCTTAATGATGTTTTCCAGGTGGATGTTCAAAAGAGGAGAAGGTCTTGAGGGCTTGCCACAAGGCAGAGCTGACCTCTGCTGCAGTTGTGGGTGCTGGCTGCTTAAAGAGATTCAAAAACTAGCTGAAGGGCAAATCCAGGGAAAAGAAAAATCATTCCAGACTGTTAAACTGCAGATTGCTGAAGGCTAGAAGAGGAGTCTGGCAAAATATCACTGTATTTCTGCTCTGCTTTTGTAATCCAGGACTCCTTTGGGTGCTGCAGGTGGGGAGAAGTCCCCAGAAGGATCTTTGGGGACGTGGCTGTGCTGTGTACTGTAGGAGCCTGAGTGTGTTGTCTCCTCCCATTACAGCAGCAGGGCACAGCTGGAAGGCAGCTGGGTCCTGCAAAAACATCTGGGGGGCATTTTGTCATTGAACAGCTGTGCTGGGAGGTGTGCCGGAGAGATCCGCCTCTGAGCACCTTTTAGACCATGCTGGGATGGATCATCAGAAACTCACCATTAGGTAATTATCTAATTATAAGGCTAATTAAGTACATGACTCAATTGCCTAACATGGAGGCTGGGACACATATGCATGTAGGAAATTTAACATGGATGCTTGCTCCAGTGACCCACAGCCAGATCCTAGACCCAAGACCAGCTCCGTGCACTTCCATTGCCCTTGGCACTGCCTGCTCCTTTGCGTGAGCTGTGGACAAATCGAAGTAAGCGGTGATTAAATCGTCCGAATTATTGACATCCGCACTATAAATATCTGACTTGTTAATAGCCTGTCTTCCTGCTGGGTCACAAAGCCAGACAGTTATTTTGCTAAAATAAGGATCATCAAATTGCGTGTTTCGACGCACAGCTTGGTCAGCGTGGCTTCTGGGAAAAATCCGTGTCATTTGCCAGAATATTCCTTCTGTTTAATTAAGTAAAGTCAATCCTGGAATTAGCATTCCCTTTCTCCTCCAGGAGTCTGAGCTCCTGTGAGAGGCATGTGAGCACAGTGCTGCTGCAATCGCTGCAATTTCAGAGTTGGTCAAAACAAGGGAAAAACAGGGAATATTATTTTTGCTGCTTTTTGAAAATATTTTGTGGGGTAATTCTTCTCTGGGATGAGATGATAAAGCCATGAAAAGTTTCGCTAACAAAAAACCTGGAAAAATTATTGAGCTGAAAAAATGTCATCCATCAAACATGTCGTTTTCAGAAGATGTGTAAATACTGACAACTCTAATTAAACTTAATCAATTGGATTAATTTCTTAAGAAAAAAAAAGGATTTGCAATTTTCCATTTAGAAATGGATGAATAAGGCATTCTGACAAGTTTTGAAAGGGCATTAGAATATTTTTGGGCATAAACCTGATGAAACCTGGCTGAAACCCTAAACCAAAACTGAAGTCAAACATTTTGCTAAAAAAAAATCCTGATGCTGTGATTATGCAGCTTCTGAGAAACAAGAGCAGCAGTGAAGATGCTTGAGGTGTGTGTTCTTCTGGTCCTGGTGTTTGATTTGAGGCTGGTGGAGGGAAATGGTAGCCCCAGCACTGGGCAGGATGCAGTAGGCCAGACTGCCCTTGTTTTGGGATAGGCACTTTCTGTGAAGCCAAGGCTAAAACATAACCTCTCCTGCAAAATGCTCCCCTGAAAGCAGTGTTGGTTGTGCTAAAGGGAGCAGCCTGACAGAGAGATACCCCCCTCCCTCACCCTTCCTTGCAGGGTCTTTCTGCCAAAAGCTGCAAACCCATTTTATGTTAAAGCCTCAGCGTAGCTATAAGGCAGCTTTGCAGAACTCAGTTTTTAATGGCTAAATATCATCAGAGACAACATTTTGTGTGCTGCCTCTTGCTCCCAGAGCACTGGTTACCTTCTCTTAACCAGGTTTGGGTTCTGTGAATGACCCCGCAGGCCTGGGCCCTGAGCTGGGGTGGATGACAGGACTTGTGCCTGGCAGCTGATATGATTGGAGCTGATGCTGCTTTAACTGTCAGCTCTCAGTAAAAATAAACCTTGAACCCTCCCAGGCCAAGCTGTAAAATCACATGGGTCTCATTTTAGTCATTGTCAGCACAGTGCACGCCGCTTCTGGGAGCGGGGAGGACTGCACAGTGCCGGCCAGCTCACTGACCATGGTGTGGACTGAGCGATGGAGATCGGGCCAAGCCAATGCTCCAGCAGGGGATGTGGCACTGTCGGAGCAGGGGCTGTCCCCAGGGAATGGTTTTGTGCAGGAGCACCCCTACTCCCATCAACCTGGCCTGCTGTCTCCTGCCTCTCCTGTCTTCTCTCTTTGTAGGCTGAAGTATCTGGGCCCAGTTAGGGTAGAAGAATTGTAAAAATCCAGAAAAGATTCAGATGCTGAATGAAGAGAAGGCACTCAATGGCACCAGAAAAGCACCAGCATCACAACCAACCTGATAATGACCCTGCAGTACAGCAGGTTCCCATTACGTTTAAAGAGCAAAGCAAGTGAGCTTTATGCTGCTGTGGTCAAGCATTTAAAAGTATTTTTAACAACCATGTAATTTTTAATACAAGCCATCCCATCATTAGTAACAGTCTGCTTAGCATCAGAAGTTGTACTGCAGATGCCTGATTTTTCTGGTTTTGAAACGTCAGCAAATTTTGTTTTAATCTGTAGCTGTAGAGCTAGAAATAGTCGCTGTAAGGATGATATTGTTTTGCATTCAGTGCATTTATTGACGTGAGAAAATCAGCAAGCATTAATTTAAGTGATTAATTCAGGCAGGAACATGCAAATGCGAAGGCTGGATGGAAGCACACAGACCACGTGTTGCAAAACTGTAGTCTGGTTCCTTGGCTTCTGACAAGCAGGCAGAAGAAAGAACAAGTGGGGAAAATCCTTGTATTCACTACCTTGCAGCAAGCCTTTTGTGTGTGCAGAGAGTGAACACCGTTTGCACTGAAAGTGCTGGTACTGATGAACGGTCCGGGATGAGTTTGGGGCTGGGACTCAGCTGCCTGGTGGCAGAAAGCTGGCCAGGAAGGAGACCCACAGTGGTGGTGGGCAGGGAGTTTGACATGAGGTCCTAACAAAATGGGTCAGTGTCACTTGGAGACTTCGTGTGCAAGGGAATCTCCCTTTATGAGTGAGGCAAAGTGACCCATCCCTGCTCCGTACATTGTGTATCGAACAAGACTCTCAGCTCTCCATGACATTATCACACCACTTGACAACATGAAAAGTGCTTTTAAAAGAGAGAAAACAGCCCAGGGAGAACAGCCTTTCCAGAGAGCCCTCCTCATCTGCTCAAGAATGGTCAAAGGACCTACAGAAGATCTGCCCTGGTGAATGGAGCAGGGATTAAATTGGAGCCCAGCACAAACTGCTCTTCAGTTAGCATAGTCCCCCAGGCTCAGGGTGACTTTTGGGAAGAGGACAGCCATCATGCTCTCCATCTCAGTTGGGCACTCCCCATAGCCCTGCAGTAGAGAAGCCAGTGTAGTGATTTGTTCTCCCATTTTAAGAACCAAACACTGCATACGTCCCAGCTGGCAAAGACAAACTAGATCATTAAGACAATTGAAACTGTGTGGGTACAGAGAAACAAATGAAAAAATGACTCTGAGATGCATTCACATTTTGCACATTTAATGGGATAAACCCCAAGCCTATAATATTAAATCAGAATGTCAAAGAGAGAGCTTATGTTAATTTAATTAAAGACAGCATCCTGGTGCACATGGATAAGGAGCAGAATTAATATTGTGCACCACCCACTAATTTTGCCTGCCATGGGTTGTGCATAGCCTGGGATGTCCTGATGTGCTCACAGCTCTGTTTGTTTTTCTGGGTGAGTATCCCCCTGCCACTCTGCCAAAACTGGGCAGGGTTGAATTTCATGCTTCTCAGTCCCAAACCTGTCAAACTGTGCATTAATGTCATCTATGGCACAAATCTAGGCACTAATTCATCTGTCTGTGCTGGAGAGGTGGGAGTCCCTGGCTGCCTTCATTTCCAGAGGGGAAAAAGAAAGAACTTCCTCAAAGATGCCTGGCAGTAAGTGGTATGAACACCCCTCTACCCTTTCTACATCTTTAGTCCTATAGCAGAAATGATCCCGACGTGCTGGACCCTCGCAAAAAATAGCTGATTCTTCAGGAAATTGCCTCTAGGCCTAACTCTAACTCAGCCAAGCTAATGGGAGCCTTCTGGTGGCTCTGAAAGGGTATGGATCAAATGGTTTGCTTGTCGCAGAGTAGGGTTCAGGAAAGAGCTCATGGATTTGTGCAACACATGCTGTTGTGCAGAACCTGAAAAATATGTTAAGGTCCCTGAAAGTTTCCAGGCAGCACCAAAAGCTGTGAGAGGGTGTCTCTGCAAAGAAACCTGCTTGTACACAGATGTCTGCATTCTGCAGCAGACTGAGACACTTGGTCAGAAGGCCACCTATGCCCATTAGCTATCAATGTACAAAAAACAATTATCATGGAGCAAAAGTATCCATGCACACAGGAGGTGGCAAGACTAAGCTCCTGGAGGTTATCCAGATGTCAGTAGGAAAGAAGAATCATTGGCAGCATCCAGGATTTCCTGACAGAAACTTTCTAGAGGGTGTCAGTGCTAAAACACAAGCAGGTTCGTTCATGCAGTCTGTATAAGAGACGCTTCAGCAAAGTTTTGCTGAGCCACCATCCCCCCTGGGTTATAAAGCCCCACTGTGGTGTTGCCTCCTAACGCTGGCAGGAAGCTGGCACACTGCCCTCTGGACGGGTGGGACTGCAACCATCTGATTTTCTGCCAGTGGGAGGACTAAGAGGTGGACTTCTCTTCCACTACAGCTGAGCTTCTCAGATGATAAACACCTACTTATTAGAGCTGGAAAAACCGAGACCCCAAGCCAGGCATGAGATCTGCAACGGTTAGGACTTGGGTTTGCACTTACTTTTGCTTCCCACTAAAAGGAACGAATGAAATAAGTTATTAGCTTACTCGCCCAAGGAGTTGTAATGTCAGACCCCCAGAGGAGATGGAAGGACTGCTCTCACCCCTTGAAATTTCTTGCTGGCTATCACGTATTCTTTTATCATCTCACTTTAAAGTGAAAGCACTCTACATTTTTCTCTATGACTGCATTGCAGAACGTAACTTGGGAATGATCTGAATAGGAAGGTCTGACAGATTGCTTTTTGTAAGGGCTCTATAGGGAAAAAAGCAGACATGACCCTTTGCTAAATTACACCTGTGTTAAAGTAATGCATAGCCACTGCTATTGACAGCATCACACCTGGCTAAATGAGCGTGAATGGAGGACTGGGATCTGCATTATATTATTTTTCATTTAGCAGAGCTGCTGCAGTCTCCCCTGAGTCCAGGGGAGCCTAGAAAAAACCTCCCCAGATCTGTCCTCCTTTCCCTAGGTTTGGGGGGTCATTAGAGATGGTGAATCAGCCACATCTTCAATGTAGCGGTTTGGAGCACTTGAAATGTACACAGTGGCTGGATTTCAATTTCTCAAGGACATTTCATTATTTCCATACACAGAGTGGGAGCAAGCTGTAGGTGATTTGTGAGAAAGGAATTTGATTTCATTTTGTTGGGTGCTAGCTGCTGAACTGCAGTCATCAGAAAACAGCTTTTGGTCTGTCCACTGCTCCATGATGATCCATCCTTTCCCTGTTCTGCATCTTCTCCCTATAACTGTGTATGAGCTGGGTTATGTGGCTCTGTCCCTGCTCTCTGTGCCCAGGGAAGGATTCTTGGTTCATTTCCTGGAGCCTGACATTTTACTTCCTTTTTTTTTTTTTTTTTTTTTTTTTTTTTTCCCCTTGATTTTTTTTTTCTGCTGTCAAGTATTTGAAATTATTAAGGTGGAGGTGCCTTGATAATTAAGGCTTGCTGCTACAAGATTTGCTCTGTAATTGTCTTGTTCATGATTTCACAGGCGTGAAAACATGGATAGGGAGCGACGATGTGTGTTTTCTGCGGAGAGCAGGAGGCTGGTCTCGTTTCATGGGGGAATTCATGTGCCTCTACATGCACTGGTAGCTCAGCATTAGGGGGTGAGTGTGACACGTCCAGCCACACTCCCCACCACCCAAAAAATATAATCCCCATGGATTTTTCTTCAGAGAGTCACGAGGGTGATAAACTAGCAATTGGAAAAAAACTAGAGCAACCAAAGCCCATCTGTTGCATCCTAGGAAACTGCTGGGCTCCACTCTGCTAAAAGCCACAGTTATTAATGTAATGGACAACTGGGCTGATTTGAAATCCTGGTGAAGTCACCTGTGGCATGTTTTCCACCCTTACCAGGGCTAAATTTTGGATCAAGGCCTTAAACAGAGCAGTTTTCCCAAAACAAGAGCTGCTCCTGGGTTTGAAGGAGAACACAAACTGTCCAGGCTCAGCTTCTTGGAAAGGATGGGCCCTGTGCAGTTTGCACCATGTTTGCACTATGGCTGTGTGCTCAGGCTGCGCAAAAAGCTCCTGGGGTTCCCATATGAGTTTTGCAATCAAAAATGCTGCAGAAAGTTCTTGTCTTTCTACTGTCCTTCAGAAACTGCCAGCTGGAGGGGGAGGACCTTTTATTGCAGTGATCAAGATTTATCAGGAAATCAGACACTTTTTTGTGTTCTTCACTTCTTTGTTTTTGCAAAGGATTTCCTGCCTTTCATGATTGCCAACTGCAGTGCTGCAGGAGCTTCTAGGAGGCACCAGATACAGCCCTACAGATCTCCTGCAACAAACTTTTTAACCAGCTGAAGTAGAAGGATGGGCATCTGTCCTGGCAGCTTTGGTCATCTGTATTCATCTATGCTACAACAATCCTTCCTGTAAAGCCAACCATATGCTTTGGGTACAGCTGCGTGACTAATCCTTAAGTAACTGCTTATGTGGGGAATGTCACCTCTGGGTGTGCTATTTGTTGGTCCATAACTATTCATTTTAAAGGGAGCAGGCTGAAATAATCTAATCAGCCTTTTCTGAAGGGGTATATGATCCCCTACCCTTTCTCCTCATCCCCAGCAGAGCACAAGAAACACATGGATGTGAGTGTGAAGAGGTGGCAATGTGAGTCTCAAGGAGAGGAGGGGTATCTGGATGCTGATTACAGACTGAAGCATAGACTTTATGAAGGAGAAAGCACAGGGTGCAACAGTTTGGGTAAATCTGGTCTGCTGGCTGCTGGTGCTGCCTGCTGTAGGGCAGTGGAGTCCCAGAGCACTCCTCGAAGTCATGGTGAGAGTCACAACACTGTGCCTTGTGGTGTGATGCTCTGTGGCTGGAGAACATCTGGGCTGCCCTGTCTGAGGCTACATCATTGCCACTCTGTACTGTGTGAGTTACAGCACAAGCACAAGCAGCACAAGCATTTCCAGTCCAGGCCATGATCTTCCAGAGTGCAGATCTTTTGGACACAAGTGTTTCTAAGAATACAGGACACAGGTGTCTCCAGATATCTTTGTAACTGGAGGTTCATAACTGGAGGTTTAAAAATGGTTCATAAATGGAGGTTCTGGTTTTGTACTCAACCCTACTGGTTAAAAATGTACCAGAAATTCATTCAACTTCCTCACCCAGCTATTCTCCCCGTGCCTGGGGATCCCTCTAGTGCTGGTCCCTCATGAAACTTGGTGTGCTGGGAGAACATAGTTTAGGCTAGATGTCTAATATCACAAGCTGGTGTGCTGTGAAGGTCACAGCACAGGCAGTTGCTCTTTAAAGGTGCTGGCAAGACTGACAGCTGGGAAGAAGGTCATTTCTGGGGCTAATCCCCTCTCAGCAACCCACAGGGGGCAGACAACCTGCCTTCTCAATGGCTGGCTCCTGAACATAATGCTTCAACTTTCACATACTGCTTAACTCTAGTGGAAAGAACATTTTCAGTCCAATTTCCTCCTGGTTTTTCACTTCATGTCTTTTTTTCTTCATATAGCTCAACCCAGGAAGTCGGGAGCTTGAAGAGCAGGGTGCCAGCAGTTCCTGGGGCTGGTTCCTTGCTCTGGGCTGCATCCCAAGATGTGGTTTGAGTTGTTGGCATAACTTCCCCTCAGAATGTTACCTCAGAGGAAGTTCAGCCCATTACAGGACTGGTTGCTATGACATTTTGTAGATCACCATACCGGGAGCTATTGATTCAAGAGTAACCTACATCCTGCCTTGTCTTTGGTTAAAGCCTTTTTGACAAGAGCTCTACATGTTTGGCATGAATATGTATGATCTAGGCTTTGTAGACCAGTAAAAATCTCTGTTCATCCGGTGGTGATAGGGATAACTCCTGTGGGATGCCCTGGGGTTGTTATGCCTTATAAAGGATAAGTACCTTTTTTATTCAGCTGTTGCCTCCTTCAGCGATAATACTCATTTTTGCATTTTTGGTATGATGGTGAAGAATTTCTAGATGACAATTTCATTTGAAAAGTCAGAGGAAAGACTTCCAAAGAAACTGATTCCCACAAAATGCGTAGAAAACAGGGATGGCTTCCCCCCCCCATATAAGATAAGGAAGTCGAAACTGGGAATTTTCAGAAGAGAATGAAAATATGCTTCTGCCTTGCTCACTAACAACTGCAGGTGGGCCATGGGCCATTCTTTATTTGTCCCAAGAACTTTCTATATAGGGCATAAAAGTTATCTTTGATAACTTTCTGTCAACTTCCTCTGCATTGCTACAGTGATGGAATATAAAGCTGGTTCAGATGAGGACCGGGATCTGGATGTCTGGTTCCAGGAGCATTTTTGAGGTCATGCAAATGTTTTTTAAGGCTTTTTATTATTATTATTATTATTATTTTATTTTATTATTTTATTTTATTTTTTCTCCATTCTAGTACAAACTGCTGTCTAATCTTGTCTGGCATCTGGTGCTTCAGAGGAAAGAAAGGAAGAATGAAATGAAACCTCCCTGTAGTCCCAGAACGGTCAAGTAAACTGCAGTTTTTCTTTTCTTAAACAAGATTAGCAATCATTAAAAAAACAACTCGCAAAAGAACTGTGCTGGCTTATGGTAGTTTCCATGATGCTATCAATATGGCCTTAGGCATGAAGTCTTCATTTTCAATGGCTTCTATTAAACACTGGCTCAAAAGGTCATCACGGGGTCTCTGACATTATGTGAACCAGTTACTTTTCCCAGCTGATGCTACTACCTATATTTGGCTTTGCCCCTTGGCTTGCCTTTGGCACTTGAACTGTATTAACCAGGAGGAATATGATTCAGTGCACAGGACTGACAGCCTTAGAGCCACACAGGCAAGCTGGAGATGTGCCAAATAAATAATCAAAGCTACTGATGGGGCTGCATAATGCTGGGGGCTTGCAGAGAACTTTCGTGCATTGTGGTGGAGAATGTCTCAGATGTTTGAGAATTGAAGGAAAACATAATGTTTGCTACACTAGAGAGGAAATCTGACTAGAATATTTTAAGATAAATGAGTAGCGGATAAAGTGTTGCTTAGATTTTCTTGCCACACGGTTGAGTATGTTCGTTATTTATGATACTGTTGTTGGAGCTGCAGTGGTATAACAAGGGCAAAATGAGTTTTGTTGGGAGAAGTAATAGCTTTATTTGCTGTAACAAAAACTATTGCCTCTACCTAAAAAGCTTTTATTCATTGCTACCACATACGTGTCCACATCTGGGGAGTGACCACAGGTTGCAAGCTGATCATATGCTTTGTTTTGGCTGGAGGAATTAATCATCAGAGTGTTCACAAGCAGTAGGCTTCTCTGCTCCAGGAAACACCACATGCTAAGGCACTGGTTGTTGGCTGGGACCAGCAGCAACCTTCTGGCTGCCAGGTCCGATAAGGAAACTGCTGCTGCTGTGCTTCAGGTTTACAGGAAGGGAGGAGAGAAAGGGGGCACAGAGCCCACATTGCAGTATTAGAAACAAATCCTAGTGTTCCTGAGCAAACCTTGCCCCTAGGCGAGTATTTGGTCACATTTGAATATTTCTGGGAATATCTTCCCTCTTCTCCACCTTCCTAAATGCTGTATATGGATGCTGGCATCTCATGACTAATGCAGGGTCTTGGGAGTACTTTTATGCAACCTCCTTCAACAGACGAACCCTCTTTCAACAGAAAGCCAGATTGAACATTTTCCTTCAGTCAAGGGATGCTGTCCTTCCTCATCCACCCAGCTGGGAGCTTTCTGCATTGCGGTGCCTTGCTAAATCCACTTTGATGGCTGCACGTTTTGGGAGTGGAGGTAGGATGTGGCATCTGGAACAGCATCCCTGGTCCCTTGCAGTCTTGGTCTTACAGTACCTGGCTAGATTTTATCTGTCTGCCCCAGGTTGCATCGCCTTCAGGAACACCTCTGTGCACGGCCCAGACAAGTCAGGCAGAGCTACCAACCACTTAAAAATGCCCAGGCATCTTATGCAGAACTCAGTTCATTAAACCCCAGCCTCTAAAATCATTAGTCAGCAGTGACCATTTTTTTCAATTACGGGGTTTAAGGGATTATTGTGAGCTATTACTCTGAGGTATTAATACCTGCACTGCTTCTGAAAGGGTTCAGGTAAGGAGGTGGCTCAGCAGCTGCAGCCGGGGCAGCTGGGACCAGGGAGCACGACCCTTTCTTTTAGTCTCCAGAGCAGAACTGAAAAGCAAATGTGCTCT
The DNA here is from genome assembly GCF_011077185.1 of Oxyura jamaicensis. Lineage (NCBI taxonomy): Eukaryota > Metazoa > Chordata > Aves > Anseriformes > Anatidae > Oxyura > Oxyura jamaicensis. Next base: position 25,272,260 of record NC_048898.1, on the reverse strand, counting down.
TGTGTTAAAAATTCAGCTCATTCCACAAGCTTTTCACTTTGTCTCTCGAGGGGTCAATTAAAGCTTCACAGTCTTTCCTGCCACACTGGCGAAAAAAGATCTTCATCTCCTCTTTCTTTGATTAACTACGTTGTTATAAACAGACGATGCAGCACAAGTAAAGGAAACTAATATGCTTCCCCCCGTGCTGAGGTCCTTGTAAATGAATCAATTAATTTGAACCAGTGCACCCCTGAGCTTGAAAAGGTGCAAGGCTGGCACACAGCTACAATCCTGCTGAAGTCTCAGTGTCGTGGGCAGTGGCTGGCCTCAGATATAGGAAGCCACCCCTGCATGCAGGGACTTCATGCATGTGCTTGGGCATGGGTTTGCCAAGGCTGTTTGACTACTGCAGATGCCTCCCCTAGTTTAAGAGATTTTCTTGGCCTCTTAATTCCACAAAAAAAGACGCTCGTAGCAGGCATTTAAATTTTTATGAAGTGCTTGCTTTATTATCTTAATAAATCCTTGTTTGGTTTGCAAAATGCATACCCATTGAAGTTAAGAGTTTATATGAAAATTAAAACAGCACTATATCTTCTTAATTAGACAAATGTATAGATAAAAGGAAACAAATGTCAGCTGGCAGAGGAATTTAGCTTTGCTGGGAGGTCTCTTTTCATTTCTCTCTCAAGATGTTTGCAGAGGTTAATGCTGGTGCTGCAGGCATTCGAAGGGACGGCAGAATTGGCCCTTATCAGCAGGCAAAACACGGGCACAGCCCACTCTTCTGTATAGTGCATCTCATCCTTGCAGAATTATTTACTTCCAAAAATAAGTTACATAATTGTTATCACATAAAAATTAAGCAGATTTTATTTTTCACAGGTGAACGGCCAAGGCTAAGCCCATAAAGTCTCTGCTGTGGCGTATCTTTTCAGGTACACTAACTTACAGGCTTAATTGGTGAGAAATGATGGGAGAATATTGATCAATGAATTTTTTATTCAGGTTGTTTTTGGTGTTCAGAAGCAAGACATCTCTTAGGTCATTATTATTTCTTACAGCTCCTAATGACTTTAGCTGTAAATCAAGGGGACTCATCCAAAGTTCTCTACAAGATGGTGATTTTTTTGGAAAGAACAAGTAGCAAATGATAGCTGAATTATGGTAATAGCTTTGTTCTAACTCACAACTGGCTGCAGGGTGGGCCTCGGGCTGTATTTGCCCTCTTTGCTACACGTGGAAAAGAATTCCTGCTTCTCACCATGAAATGCAGCAGGAGGAACTGCTGGTTTTTAAGGTAAACTCTTGCAGCTGCTGACACTTATGTCCAGGGTTTTGGCAATGGGTTTTGCTCCATGAAATAGGCTCAGATACTCTGCAGCAGGCTTAGGGAAGCAGAGCTGGTCCTGGCTATAGGGCGTCTTGCCATCCTTCCTGTGCTGAGGCGGATGGAGACTTGGCAGGAGGCATCAGCCCGGAGATCTCCCACCAATACGTTTCAAAAGAGATTGCATTTTCTTTGTGACTGGAGCACTGCTGGCTGCAGCAGCTCCCTCCCTTCTCTGCATAAGCAGGTCAGTGCACACAAGTAAGTACCTGCTGTGGCTTTGCAAGGAAAACACTGGCTTCATCCCTGCAGCACGGTGGTGACAACTTGCACGACTGCCACTGCGGTGGCTGGAGCAGGGGGGAACCACAGAGGAGAAAGAATGTAATGAGTGTAGCTATCACTTCGTGAGTAAGAATGGATGCTTTCTGCTTATTGTAGAGCTTAAAATATTATTGCAAATTAACTCTGCTTAAAAGGTTTTTCATCTTGACTTCTCATGCTTCTTATTAAACTTTCTAAATTAGGAAATTGTGCTGCTTTTAAAGGGAATGTGACAGACTGGAGAAGGCTTTCACACTTATCAAACAGAAACAAGACCACCAAAGCAAAATCCCAGGTCAGGGCAGTCTTTCTGTCTATGAGAAATCACAGGCAGTTGGTTCAAAGTGCTGTTGTTATTTACTGTGGGGAGGAGCTGGCAAACATCATGGTTCCACGAGGTGCATGAGTAAATCATCAGCCATGGCTGATTCTGTGAGCTCTGTGTATCTTTGGGCACTGGTCACTGATCTGCTGGTGTCTGGGTGCCCCTTGCTTTGCTGGTGGGCTCAGTCATGGCAGGGCATGCCACCAGGCTTGGGAGCACATCTGGGTGTCTGCACAAATGCACTCGAGATTTCTGCAGGAGAACAGCCTGGCTCCGATCTTGAAGTGTTGAGCTGTGATTGCCTGGGATGTGGACTGGGGCTGGTAGGGACAGGATGTATTTGCTGCCTGGGTTATCTGGCCTTCCTCCCCCCCCCCGGCAGAGGCAGGGTGAGGCCTGCAGGTTTTCTAGCAAGAACAGCTTTTTGGGGGAGAATTCTTCTCCCAGGTTCACAGCAGCAGCCATCATTAGTTATGTTGTAAGCATATCTTCCAAATGCAAAAATCAATTCTGAATATTTTATGGCTTTAATTATAACACCCTGCATGGGCTGCAGTGAAGGGGTTATTGGGCTGCTGGATGCTAATTTTCTTCTATGATGACTTTTTTGTTTGTTTGTTTGTTTGTTTCTCTCGTACTTTTTTTTTGCTTTGGATGGCAAAATATTGGAGGCAAGAAGGTGAAATTTCATGGTAGCATTGAACTAGTAGTTGAGCTCAATGCAAAAGCTGCGAGAGCAAAATGTCTCCCACTCTTTTCCAATAATATTCAATAGGGGAGTGAGCTCAGTGACGAGCCTTTCAGCAGTGTATGGATTTCAAAGGGTAGGGAGAGAGTGTTTATCAGAAAGCCATTCGTACCTGCTGACAGACTGATGCTTCTGCAGTTCAATTAAAAAGTCTTCGGAGTCACTGGGTTGGGTGTCACAGGCAGGATACCTGGATGGGTGTTGAAGAGGAGGTGAATCAGGCCAAGGCGGTTGCCTGGCCCTCCTGTCTGTGATTCAGAGAAAGGAACCAAACTTACTGCTGTGATGTGCCAACAGACTTACTCCTAGCAAGCACAGTCAAAACCTGGGTAATGGAGCTAAATGTAGGGCTCAGTTTCTGCCAGTGAAACAATAGAAGCAACATTAGAACTCTCCCAGACAACGTCTGGGCTATTTCTTCATGATTTCTAAGTTCACCTGCATTCTCTATGCAGGCAGGTCTGCAAGTCTTTGAAAAGTCATGTCTAAGGAAACAACCAAACTACTATGAGCACAAACCAGAGCCTGGATGAAGAGTCCAACTTTTCCTATCTAAGCCATCTGTCTGCCTTTCCCCCGGTATTTTTTACCAGTATTGATCTTTCCAAGTCATTTATTTTGACAGTCTGCACGATGACATGATATAACAGATGCTGTCCGCTCCAGCAAGTAATGAGTTCAGCTGTTTTGCTTCGTATATGGGTGCAAAGGACCATTGCCCTCAGGTCGTAAGGCCTTGGCCTATTTTCACATCAGCTCTCATAAACGAAACAGGGTTGACCTGACTTTGTCTTAGCATCTTCCAGGGCAAGGAGGTTGTGATTGAAGGAACCACATAATCTCTGCTGAGGCTGAATTCCAGGTCCTTGGCAGCCTGGCAGAGGTTATCCAAGCACTCATGTTTGTTCTGAGATTTCTAGATGTTAAAATATATCCATACATTTTTGGGCTATCACAGGATGGAGTGTGTGTGTGTCAAAGTGATAGTGGTACATGCTCTTTGCCAATGAGTGAGTTCTCGAGCTGCTCTCATCTCTAAAGTGGATTGTGCTGCTGTACTGAGCTGTTTAAAAGATCCATGTCTTGCCTCTGCACAGGCTGTGTTGCAGAGGCGATTGCCTTCAGCCCCGAATTGCAGTTTGGGCTGAATTCAAACAACGTGGACATGGCTGAAAAATAGCTCTCCTCAGTTGCATCATTCATTGGTAGTAGAAAGTACATACATTTAACCTATCTTCCTTGGGACTGGATTTATAGTCATATGAAGTCAGTGGCAGCCTCTTCATTGACTCGAGGGTTGGGTCAGTTTCTCAGTTACTGTCCAATACCGTAAATGTATGCTGCTTTTGCAAGTCAAGGGAAAATAATCCATATTACATGAAATTTTACTCTCCTAAATGACCTGTATTCCCACTATGGCACTGTTTCCCATAACTGCAGTGTCTTAGGAAGGCTATTTTGTTATGGCACGGAGGAGATAGTTCTCTTCTCCAAAAAGCTTAATTTCAACCTTTCAACAGTGTTTTTTTTTGCTCCTTCATTACAGCTGAAGTCTTATTGCATGTCAGCCCATGTCTTCAGCAGATCTGCCTTTTTGAGAGCTCTCTGTCTTCCTTTGTGAGTATTCCTTTGTGAGGACAAGGGAATGACACTTTTGCTACATCCCCTCACATATCAGGAATTTCTCTGAAGTGCTGGGTGCCTCTCCCTTTCCATTAGACCTATGTGTTCTCACAGAATCCTATGAACATTGAGATATTCTGAGTGTAAATGAGCCATTTCTCATTCACCTCTTAAAATGTTCAGCCTTTGCTTTCTTCCAGGTGGTATTTTTTCAGGAGTTCTTGACACTCGTGTGAATTTGCTGTGCATTTGGAAGGTGAGTTGAAAAGCTTTTAGTGAATAAATCTCTAACAACCCTCAGTCTGAGGTCCTCATCACAGATACGGTGTCAGTGGGGGAGAGATTACAAAGAGTTTTAACATAAATCTGGGAAGTTTTCCAAGAAGGAGCTTGAGCTAGTCTCTTCCTCCCTTCCTTCATCTTACCTCAGTAGAGCTTGCTTTCTGGGTGTCCATGGGAAAGCCCTGATTATTTACTTATTACAAAGAGGGAATCAAGGGAAGAGTGCGGCCTGGCAGCCTTACTCATTCCCAGAATCATGTAATTTCTTGCATGTGAAATAAAGGTTTTCTCTCCCTGTAACTCTTCCCTTCTGTTCATTGATCTCCTATTGCAGTACATCCAGGGCAGAGGAACAGCTATATTTGCATTACTACAGATTATCTTCTCATATCTTGAAGATTTTCCCACCCTGGCAGAGGAGATGATCTCCATCTATGTTTATCTTTAATCTTATCCCATTCCCTCTGCTTCCTTATGTGATTTCATTAAGTGTCCCTTATGCTTGATTTAGAGAAACTTAGAAAAGCACTGAAAGATCCTTGTGATGAGAAAGTGTGCTCCCACAGGTACATCGCAGGTACGAAAGAAATAATGATTGTAAGATACGTGTAAGCTCTTGCTATGGGGGTCAGAGTTAAGGTTAATTAAATGTCTTCGTTGTGTATTGTCTTCCCCTTAAGGTGTTTGAGAGCCTTCTAAGAGAACGATTAACTCTGAACAGCCAAGGTTTTTAATGAATATTTTTATTGATTGTGCTTGCAACAGGTTTGGTCTTAAGTACATATACTCTTTGTGTATTTTATCTTGAAATTATGTTTAAATTTTCCCAATTCAGTGTTACTAACTGGTAAATTTTTTATCAGATTTTGCATGTAAATATTCCTACTTTTTAAGACAAAGCCACCAAAGTGCATATAATCCATTTCTTTCAGTCTTTATACAAACATAATAAGAATAAAATAGTCTGAAAATTACATACAGCTAACAAATGTGGCTCCTACTGAACTAGACAATTAAACCATCTGAATACAAATGGCTTGGTTATATGCAAAAATATATGTTTTTGAATTTCATATGTTATAGAGGTTTTAATATTAAAGAGAAGATTTGTGCATCTAAGTAAAAATCTCAAAATTTTTAGGTCTCTTGTTTATAACCTGCACATTAGTGTGAGAAGTTTAAATGGGTACTAAGTGCAAGCATTCGTGATTCATTCCTTCTATATGTATGAGCATTTCTTTTCAACATGCCTGTTTCTCAGCTTGCATGAAAACTACTGTTTTGCTGTCACGGAAATGATAAATTGTGAGAGTTAATGGAATGATGAATCTCCTTTTGGTCAGAGCCGACCGTCTGAGAGGGTTATTGTTCTCTGTGCGGGAGGAACTAGGGGAGGTAGTGACCTATGTCCTTGTTTAAAGCCCTTTTCTGGCCTTAAAATGATGTCTACAATACAAATAGGTTTTGTTTATACTCAGCCTCGCCAAATCTTCTGGAGGTCTCAACTCATGCATGTGTGTGTGGAGTGGATCCTGGGTGTGGGATATTGCACACAGCACATGCTGCACAGGTAGGTCCCTTCCCTGCATACAGAAACATCTGAATATGGAAGCAAAGTCAGACTTCGGGGAAAATCCTACCACCTGTAGGTGAGAAACATACACAAAGACATATGGGAATTAGGATCTACTGCCCAACTCCTTCCGCTAGGGCAGGGTGGAAAACCGCAGCAGGTAGCTGGGTGCTGGGCAGGCCTTTGGAGGCTGGTAAGTGTTTACTGCACAGCCAGCTGGTCCCTCGCCTGTCTGCAAAGGTGTGCATCAAACAAGTTGAACCATCTCATGGCTTGGGTTTGCCTAGAGACTTCAGATGGACACTCACATCAACCTCATTTACTTGAAGCACACACACCTAGAATGGGATGAACTAGTCCAACAAAACCCAAACAATTTTGTGCCAACTCAAGGAGAATTTACTCAGCCAATGCTTAAAAGAAATGAGTGTCCAGTCTCAGGAACAATCACTGATCTTGCTCTGATTCTTACTCTTTCCATAAGCATCTGCTGCTGGCCTCTGGTAGAGACTTGAAACTGAGGGAGTAAGGAGAACAACTGTGGTCTGAACTGTAGTGTTGTTTCTCACAGCCATATGGGAAGTTATTTCTGACTGCTCACATTTCACCATTGATCATATGGAAAAAAGATTTAAGGTCTCTTTAGGTCATGGCTCATTTCACCTGTGTCATGTGATAGTAAAATTCCAACTCTAATATGTGCAGTCCACATGATGTTTAGCAGCAGCTGGGAAATGTCTAGTGGTTTTAATTCGTTGCTCAACAGCACCTTGGGAGTCAGTCCCAGTATATGGAACAATTACTGCTAAATGACCCAGCCTTCACATGTAACATATGGGATGCAGCGGACTGTCCACCTACTATTAATCACCAGCTGGGGATGGGGCAGGCACACTGAAAAGGTTCAGCAGCCCACATCATTTAAAAGTTAAGCTAGATGTCAGTGCTGTCCTTATATTTTTCCTGCACCAGTTCAGGAGATGCCTAACTAACAAGAGTCTTACTCAGTAGATGTCTTCTGTGTCTTCCTACTGCCTGTTACTCATGTACCAAAATCTCTCAGGTGTCTGTTGTTCTTAGAAAAGGAAATGTTCAGTCCTGGTCCTGTTCAAACAATGTCAGCTCTGTGCTCTGAAATACCACAGTACGGATCTGAGAGCATTAGTTAAAGACATAAAGAATCACACCCAACATTGTAAACGTAAATTTTTGTGAATTATTTTTTATTTAAGTACGTTCAGGAAATTTACATATAGATTAAACCCTAAATATACCAAATGCCAGCCTGTTTACATCCTGATGCTTTGACATCACCACCGTGTGTGGATTGGGTTCAAAGCTGGAGGATTATCCTCATTACCTTTAACTAACACATTACAATTTTAAGGTTAAAAGAGAACCTTAGAGGCCAGAGACATGCTAGGGAGGTGTGTGAATTGTTTGGACTTTGCTATGAACTTGTCAGAATTTTAATGCATGTTGCCTGAACAACTAATGAGCTTCCATCTGGAGACGTATAACTGATTACAAGCTTAATTATTTCTTCTACCTGAACAGCTCAGTTCTTTGTTCACACTCACTTCTATAAAAACAGCAGCAGCAGCAAGCAGCAACTTCAAGGCTGGTATTCTGCAGACACGTGCCCCATACAGGCAATCACCTCATTTCTTTGTGGCTTTGTCTTTTTTTTTCCACTGTAAATTTAATTTCTTGGGCATTTCAAATGCTTTCTCCCTCAAGGTGATTTTGTAGCAGTTAGGAGTTCATCAGGATGGATGTATAGATAATATCGATATCCTTGTCTTTGCTGATGGGGCAGTAAAATCTAACAGCTGAGGCACCTGAGGGGCACCTGAATAATATGGCTCTGCAATATTTTGCCGTGTACCTGTTGTGATATTTTTCTTCCTCTCTCTTTTGCTTTGTTCCCATGAGCTGAAGCCAGCTTGCTGGGGGTGACCAGGATCTTCTCCAGCTCAGTGTGGGCAGAATAAAATCACTCCTGTAATAAATTGGGCCGGGCTTATGTCAGCCTGCTCTGCTGAGTGGTACTAAGACCGTTGAAGCATGGGCTGCAGTTAGCATCTGCTTTCTAGCTGCACAGTAAAGACTAGAAGATGTGTGCCAGTGAGACAGATCTAAACACTGATGAAGCAACCGGTGCATCCACACGATGACAAGGGCATTAGGATCTCAATCCTTCTCTGTAGGAATATAAATATAAATTCTCTGTAGGAACATAAAACTGACTTTTTGACTCACTGGAGACAGCAATTCTGCACAAGCAATAACCAATTTCTAAGATATGCAAAGAAGTTTTCTTTGCTTGGGTAAAACATCCATCTGAGGAGGTAACCACCTATGCCCTGCTCTTGCAGGCAGCCAGAAAAATGTCCCCAGGTCTTCCAGGCAGCTGTGAAATGAAAACTTTCTCCTAACAGATGATACATTCCCCTTATTAGTTACAGCCCGGTGGCCACTGTCAAACACTTATTAATTATTCCTCTATTTTTTCCTTTATTGCACCTGCAAGAAGCTTTTGTCTTCAATAAACAGCTCTTTATTGACCAGTAGTTTGTTATTGATTTCTGTATTCAATAAAAATGTGGTAAATAGGGACATTAAATTACTCTACAGCTCTCACTTTTAAAAAATTCAAGGGAAAATAAGACACTATGACATATTTTGTTAACACACACCAGATAGAGGGAGAGAATTTATCAGAGTGGAAACTGCCAGATATGTATATGCCTCGGTTGCAAATAGGTGAAATTTGGTCTGTCACATGCCCGTGCTAGCACATGTGCACTCATTTACACACACACACAGACATGGGAAGTGGAGCTCTCCTCCTGAGAGAACAGGAGACTGTTTCTCATTTGAAGCCCAAGTCCATTAATTCTCATTTGGATGAAAAATTAATCGTAAGGCTGTATTATGACATTCATTAGACAGAACTCTGGGAGCAGCCCCTCCCACGATCAGACCAGAAACAAAGTATGATGTGGGGCCTGGGGACTGCATCTTTGGTCACAGCAAAGGCTGTGATATGTGTGAAGAGGTGGAATCTCCTGGTTTCCAATACTGAAGTCAGTGACCTTATCTTTTGGGTGGCTCCATCTTTTGGCGGACAGCTTTGGGATTCTTGCAGGTGAACGTCTCCAGGTTAAGCATTCTTCCCAACCAGAAGTGCAAACCACGTTCCCTCACACAAAGCTTGCTTTGACCTACACCAGGCACGAAGTTACAGTAGCTCTAGAACAGGCATGTGTGGTTGTAATCTTGTTAGTGAGGGTAAAATGTGGCGCAGGGAGGAAGGCAGGGGGGATTGAGTCACTGGTAAACATGATACCAGTCCCTTTTGTATGCTGGTCAAATTAAATCTCTCTTTTCTGCAAGTTTCCTTTTAATGTGGTTCACAGTCCAAAAATTTTCTGAGTGCATCTGGGCTATGCTTGGTTTTCTGTACGATTTTGTTGTCTCTTCAAACAGGGAGATGAAAAACTGGGTCAGGCAGTGTAAATGCAGCTAAGCAATCTGCTCAGTGGGGAAGTCAACTGCAGGACTGGGGGTCTCTGGGGGCTTCCTTGTATGCATGTCCCAATAACTCTATGGCTAGTGAAAGAAAAAAAAAATCCATTGCTTTACCATCTGCTTGATTTCTTCCCTTTCAGGGCTGTAATAAATAGATATAGGATTTCCGATTCTCCTTCCACGCTTGTGGAAGTCGGGACAAATTGATTCTAAGCTCCATGGGATTACATGGGGCTGGGGCTGGGGAAATGAAACATTTCCCTTTCTGCCTCCTCTGGTCTCACCTCAGTGGCGCTGGCTTTTTTGCTGTGGGTTAGGGAGCAAGCCGTAGTGACCTCGCTTTGCTGCCACTGCTCTGCTGTCTGCAGAGAGCTGGATAGCTGCTCTGCGGGCACGGCTGTTGGCTGCTGCCTGACAGCGTGACCTTCTTATGGCCACTGGCTTCACTTCTTGTAGGTACGCGTGTTTCTAAACAGATCTAAGTGGTGGCCTTCGTCATTTATCCCAGTGGGCCTGAAAAGCAGTCAGAGGAAAAAATAACAATAAGAACCTGCCCAGTCCAGCACCTCTGCACACTGGCAACATCGAGCTTATCAATGTACGAACACATCCTACACTCTTGCTAGCATATGGTGCTTTATTGACCGACTACCCCTCACAATGCTTCAGTGGCAGCTTTCCCCTCTAGGCAGCTACATTTCCACAAAACAAGAGCTTTTTTAATGTCACAGCTCCCGGTGGTGGTGTGAGGAGTGCTGGGGACTGTGGTTGCAGGTGTCTGCCAGTCTCCTGTGCAAGCTGTAGAAGCATGCTGCTCTGGTGGCTCTGCCCCAGGACCTGCCTCTGCTGTTGGAGGGGGAATGAGATGCCCTACAAGAAGGGCAGAGCAGGGCTGAGCAGCAATAAAAGAGGTTTTCCAAGCAACTTCTCTCCCCTGGAGATGTGTTCTGCAGTCTTGGAGGTCTCTGGCTCCAGGCTTGTGAGTGACTGTGCCTACACTGTCACATCAGGCTGGGCTTTGAGCACACTGAGACTCAAACCCCTCTGTTATCCATCTGCATGCTGGATTTGGGTTTGCAGCTGTTCCACAAAGGACAAGGAGAAGTGGGCAGGGACTGGCTCAGGCCAGGCTCTGGCTGAGCAGTAGTGATGCAACCAGGACAATTCCTGCCTTTCTGTGGGCACAGATGTCTGAGGGACAAGAGACAAAACTAAATTCCACCTGAAATGGTAAAAACAGAACTGGACAGATGTGAAAGGGGATAAAAGAGGACAAAGGGCTGTTCTGTTATTCCTATACTAATGCTGGGCTACTGAGGGACTATTGGGAATGAGCTGCCCTCTCAGCAGGCATTGAATCCTGTATTTTCAAGATTCACCTTGGCAGTATCTGGGGCCTGAGGAAGAGGTGGGGGTGCAGGACCACCCACTACTCCTTCCATTGCCAGAAGGAGCCCTATGTTGCTGTGTCAAGGGAAAGGTCTGAGGCTCCCATGGCAGCACCACTGCTGTGAAGTTGGTACTGCTGGCCTGGGAAATGTCTACTCATTACCCCTAGTATTTAGAATAATGTTTAAATGTCTACTGGTGCAACTTCTTCCCTTGGAGACTTTTGTGAGGAGGGAGAAAAAGGCCACAGCTTGAGAAATGTCTGTGCTTAACCCAGCACCTGCAGAGAACAGGGGGAGGAGTGGGGTTTGTGCCTTGGTGACCACACAAGCTCTGAAGCCCCAGGACACCTTAAGCTCCTCCTGGAGCTTAAACTGCTTCTCTGCTTCTATGTTGTTCCTGAATGAACAGGGACCTTGAGTCTTTTGGACCATTAATATGTCATTTTTTACGAACATACCAATTCACTTAAAATTCTCCCACACTATCTTCCTCCTGGCTCTCACTCGGTCCATTTAGTTGATTGCCGCATACTCCTGTTAGTGCTCTGTTGGGCTGCTGATGTATGTTTAGTAACTCTCCATAGCAGACTAGTTCTAAAAAAATACAGTGTTAAGATTTTTTGACACAGGGAGCTAAAAGCCAAGGGTACATATTTCAGGTCAAAGCCCTTCTCTTGCCTCCAACCCTCTCACAGTGCACGATGGCATTGACAACAGGAATTTTTGTCCATGTCCTTGCATTAAATTGTCAATTTTTTTTTTTTTTTTTCCAGTTAATTATACTTTGTCAGTCGTGCTTTGTGATGATAAGAGCAGCTCTGCATATAATAGAAGTAGTCAGGTAATTACCTTGTCTGTTTAAAAAGACCTCATGGACAAATAAATTTCACTTTCTCCTTTTTTTTTTATTATTTTTTATTATTTATTATTTTTTATTTTTCCAAGCAGGGCAGGGGAAAATAGATCATGCATGTATCCTGAGATGGCCCTAACACATATCAAATGAACACATGCACAGAGGAGCAGGTCTGGCTCCCTCTCCTGCACCACGGCGCTGTGGTCAGACCTAGGCTTCCCACCCCACAGCATCACTGTGCTACAGCTGTGCTAAGTAATAGCAAAATCTTTTAATGGGTTACACTCGGTGCTTTCATGGTCCGAATCCGTCAGGCTCCATTTCCTTCCTATATATACTGTGCTGTTTTACAGCTTTCTCATGCCTTGGGTGATAAAAATCTTCCTCTTGTTTTCAGCTCTGGCAGGAGAGCTGTTTTATCCCTCCCTTCTGCCTCTCCCTGCAAGGGGATGCATGACTGTGGGGCAGCCCTGCGGTGTGGGCGAGATGAGCCTGGCTGTAGCAAGAAATGCTCTCGACTACTGCTTGACCCAGTGTCAGCAGAAGCACGGGCACGAGGGTCTGGGTCTGCAGACGCTAAATGGGGTCAAGCTGTCCGCTGCTCCTGCTGAAATGATTGCTCTGCGGGTGGTGGAGGGAAATTGCTCCAGCTCGGACTGAAAAGTGAGCAAAGCAAGCTGAGGTTTGCTTTGAAAGTGTTGACCTGGCAGGGGCTCAAAACTGGTCACATTTCTAAGGGCTGAGTAAAAGTCACTACTGAACGATAGCAGCAGTTATTTGCAGAGTATGGCTTGCTACAAAATCTCATCCTTTGTGCTGATGGCACTGCGTGTGTCTTACACCTGTGGTACTGTATATGTGGATTGCCAAGGGAGAGAATCAAGTGCAAAAGCTTCTGCTAAAGTAATGTGTCATTTCCTACAATACAACCACAGATTTCTACAGTACAACCACAGATCTAAAATTTTATGTCTGGGGCTAGCAGGATTTTCTTTGCTCATGATTCAGTTTCTATTCCTGAAGTCTCGTTAGGAATGGGAATAAAAAGAAAAGGTTATTTATCAAAGAGGGCTCATGCATATGATTAATTTGCTGCACTTCAGCAATTTACCATGGATCAGCTGGGTGATGGAGACTATTTTTGTGTTCCCAGCCCTCAGTATATATATGGGGCTCAGCTAACACCCATTTCCATAGCAGTGTATTTCTATATCATAAATTTTCAAAACAATAGTGAAAAAGCCAGTGAATTTCATAGAATTGCTCATATTTTTGCTAAGTCTGTGCTATTACTGTACTGTTACTGTATTGCAGCACTCAAACTGTAACCCGGCAATATATCCTAATGGTGTTAGTGCAGTTGTTTAAGTTAACCTTCTCTGGAAAATACTTTTCAGGCCATATCCTATCAGCAGTGAAGGCTTTGCCCCCAGCTGTCACACATTTCATCCTTGGTTTCATGAACTCCCCTTCCAGAGAAATTCTTGGTTGTTTATAGAGTAAAATGATGCCTTTGACCCAATGAGTTTTGTTCTCGTAAATGCTACTCTTCTCAATGTCTAATATATATGAATTATTTCTCCTTTCACAAACTTTATTTTGATTATTCTTCTTTCTTATGTATCAAAAGTACTGAAATGCATCATGTCTTTTTGTGCAGAGTGATTTGGAGGGAGTTCTGCAATAAATGAGTGAAGAAATTGCTGGTACAGTACTGCTGAATTGCGGAGGTTTGGGATCTTTTCCTAACCTTGTGTCCAACTCAACTGGTTTCAGTTCACATATGCGGTTCTTTTTTTTTAAGAGTTCATTCATTGTTTCCAAGACCTTCTTTTAGATGTGGCTTCTTCTTAGAAATGGAAAGTTTAGTGTACACACACATACACATACACATATATTTGTATGTACACACACACTCACACAAATTTCCTGCATAAATATTCCTTCTGTCTGAGTGGAAAAGTGCCAGGTTAAGATGGAAATGCCAGTCTATCAGGAATCTGGCAATGGTACCTGATCTGTACACAGCCCTTGGAGCTGCCAGCTTCAGATCCACAGATCTCTGTATCTCTGTGGACTTAGTCATAGTTATGGCTGGGAACGACAGAGATTATGCTTTTTTTTTTTTTTTTTTTTTTTTTTTTTTTTCCTTTTCTTTTCTTTCAGAGTGTTATTTTAGTGCTATATTTATATTGCCGCAATGACAAAATATCCCTGGGAGATGACCCAAACAATTTACATTCTCATAGGCAAAAGAGACAAAAGGAAATATGGTTATGCATCTTTTACAGAAGGTGAAATTGCTCTTAGTGAGTTTAAGTGGTCTTTCCAATACCATGCAGAAAGTGAATAATGAGCAAGGGAGTAAACCAATATATCCAGAGTCCCAGGCTGGAATTGTAATCACAAGATCATCCTTACTGGCCCATCTATGGTTTGGTTTGTTCCCAGAGGTAGGAAACTTTTGCTTGTACATTTAGACAGGTCAGGGCAAATTTTTCCTTGGTGTCACTCCCTAAAGAAATGGATTTACACTCAAGGGCTTCCCTGGTAGGGAAGAGGAGGGTTGGATGGGAAGAAGAATCTCAGCCTTGGAGTATTTGCATCATCCTCCCTGAATTTCTAGTATAGAGAAAGCCTCTTAAAGAGGTCATCCTATAATCACCTGCTTCCCAGTTCCTTTCAGCTTCTTCTGAAATGGCAACTACTGAATATACTAAAAGGCAGGAGAATCTCTCTTGACATCTTTTCTCCCTTTGCTGTGCCAGCAACCAGGGGAGTGAAGTGAGCCAGTCTCCTTCACTAACTAGCAAGAGGACAGGAAGCCGCAGCTGAAAGACTCTCGAGTCTTGAAGTGCTGTAGCTTTTCAAGTGGGGTTGTAAGATGTGGATCATCTTCTGAGCTTCCCTAGTCTTGACCCAAGTAGGGATCAATATAAGGTGTTGCTGTTGTAAGGATGTTTTCCTGGCCCTCTGACTGCACTCATACCAGTTTTTATTATGAGATGATTTTATTCCATTTCCAGGTTGAGTGGAGGTAGGACTGGAGACCCAGTGAGAAGGTGTTAGGGTTTGATCCCAGTTGGTGAACTCAGCTTCCAAGTCCTGCAGTGTCAGAAATCACTTACACAAATAGTGCTGCCCAGGGCTTCCAGCCCCTTTTTGAGTTCAAAGGCCCTGAAAAAGCATGTGTGGGAGGCTGAGGGGACTTCAGAAAGTCCAGCTTGCAGCTCAGAATCACTGCTGGCCTTACCACTAAGGGAAATATTGGGATTCACAGGCCTGATGTTCAAATATAAAAATGGTTCTCCTGTGGCTGCAGAGCAGATAGAGATGCTGCCCCCTTGTCTAGATGGAGAAATAGGAACAAAGGGTCCTCTGAGAGGCCAAAGAGAGCCACAGGGAGTCTGCTTAGGATACTATACTGCCATTAGCCTTAGCAGAGATAGGGTTGAGCTCTGTCACGGTAAAGACTCCCAAGGGCTTCTGTGCCAGGGCAGTTACCTGGTATCGTCAGATTATGTTGGCCTTTTCTGCCATAGGACATGAACGCTCCCCAGTCCATTGTTTTTCCTCTTTAGCAAAGCAGAAGCCAGGTCAATTAGTTGGAGAAGGCTGGCAGCCTGTTGGGAAATCTGCAAAGCTAAAAGTGATGTTAAGAGCATTCTTAGATAAATTGCTGAGTGTGTGCTCATTAACACATAACAAAAATGCTTAAGCATGAGTTTAGGCATGATAAGCTAAAGGGACTTGTTAAATAACATAAACTCCAGGATTTCACAAGCTCCCCCTTTCTCCAGAACAAAGATGAGTGTGAAGATACCAAGCAGACAATAATATTAAAGTTCATTTGTTGGTTAGTCTAGATTGTATCAGTCAGACCATTTCCTGAAACAAAAAACCCATGAAATTTCAGGCCTTTTTGTCTTATATTATTCACATGTCAGAGACTCAACATTGATTTTCTTTTTTCTTTTTTTTTTTTTTTTTTTTTTTTTTTTTTCTTTTTCCTTTTGAAGCAAAGTATGTGAACAAAAAGCGGAAGGCCCACCGTCAGGATTTGCAAACAAGTCTTTTGAGGACATTGTAGAATGATAACCAGCTCAACGGTTCTCAGTTTCTAGCACATTTTTGCAGATGGAAAGAATATGAATAGCTCAGAGATGTCTGAAGTCCCTGCACTACTGTATTATTATTTCACCTGATGCAAATCTAAGGCATTTGTGAGCCTCTTTTATGCCTTTCCTTAACAAACAGGAAAAAACAGGCAGGAATGATCTGAGGTCCTCGGTTATGAGCAGATACAGGGCAACAGGGCTGGAAATCAGGAGACTGTTAGCATAAGGCTGTATCCTGTGCAATAACCCTGGCCTTCTTCCCTTTTCCCCAGAAAGGGATATAATTTTCCAACTAAGGTGAGTGCATCAGTGCATCCTTGTGTCCAGGGCACTTGTTTAATGCTCTCCCTGATGCTGTGGCTCATAGGCATGAATCCACCACCAAGGCTTTGCCTGGGTTGACCAGCCCCAGGAGGGGGTCATTTGCTGCCTGACAGATGTGTCTGATGGGGCATTCACTGGGTTAACGATGCAGGAGGAAGGGACCACTAGCACACAGAAAAATTCTAATGGTTCAGCTGACCCCTTAACACTAGCATCTAGCTGCCTGACAATGTTGCTTTGCACCTCTCTTGTGAGACTATAAAACCAAAACCAAAACCAAACCAAACCAACCAAACAAAAACAACAACAGCAAAAAACACACCCCAAAACCTGAAATATAAGTATTTTGAAGATGAGAAACAAGAGAGCTTGATTTCCACATCTTTGAAGCATAATGAAAGAGTAAATAAATTTGTGTATGTCTTCCAAGATTAACCAATGCTCTCTTCTATGATCATTTCTTTTGTATTATTCTGTTTCACCTCTACTCTTTAGATGACAGAAGGTCTTGTCAGAGTGGAGGATCACACAGCTTTTGGAAGTCACCATCAGAATTTCATCAGTTCGATGGATCACAGTTCTGAAAGCACAGATGTAGCATAATGGCTGTGTGCCTTCCTTTTTATCTTTAAAATGAATAAAATGTTTACGGGGTAATATTTATAGGCTTGCAATTTTGTCTTATTTCAGTACATTCCTTTTGGTCACATTGTTACTTGCTGTAAGGGAACAAATCTCTGCTCTCAATGTTTTGTGTGGGGAGTGGTGATGTACCTGCTTGTGATCAAAAGAGGCATTTGTCTGTGCTATTTCCCATTAACCTCTTAAAATAGCAAATATTTTGGTCTGCCTGCTATGTCTCTATGTAAAGACGTGTGTGTGTTTAGAGTTGAGTGAATAATTAGAAACAAATAATTTATTTAACATGTTTTCCTTCAGCTGAATCTACAAAGAAATGTGGTGTAATTGGGAAAGAAGCTATGTGCCTGTCACTGCAGAGAGCCTGCAAATAGACCTGATACAAAAATTGTCAGCAAGTCATTTCTCAAGAAAATAACCTTCTTCATTAAAAATCAGAAAAAAGTACTTTTCTGTGTTTCTTCCTTTCATGAAATATATTTATTTATTTCTCTTTCTATTTATTTTGGACAAAAGCATCAGGGAGTGGGAAGCATCTTTTTCAAAACAGTTCATTTTCAAAGCTTGGATCAAGGATCTCTTGCACCAAAGAAGGGGTCTGGGATCTCTGCTGCACAGCCAACAACCTGCCAACCCCACATCCAGGTCCTCATGCAAATACAGTGAGGATGTGACATATGGCTCAGAATACCACTTCTCCCTGGTAAAACACAACCCTGAGATTCACCTCCCAAAATACTAAATTAATTACAAGGCTGAGGTGGAGTATGCTTGAACAGAAGTCACCTTATATCGTTGATGCTTAACGACACAAAAGACCCAGCTCATTTTTGCTGCTCTTCACAGCTCCAGTGGTTTATTTTAAGCTGGGAATTAAAGCTTTCCATCTCATACCAGCAAACACCTGCTGTACATTGATAGCAGGGCCACTCTCCTGTTTCAATGCCAAAAGCTGCTGTGGGAACTGTTGGCTGTCTTATGTCTTATCAAGACATTTATTGTGGAGCTCCATGGTAAGTGCACAGGCCAAATGTGATTGCTAATTCAATATATCTCCTTGCTTTGAGCTTCCTCCCTGTTGCCTTCACCTGGTCATGGTCTTTTTCATCTAAGCTGTATCAGTTCATTGCAATGGGGCAAAATACATATTCATGTGTTTAGGAAGTAGCTTAGCACCAAGTGTGTTTTCTGCATCTCACTGAAAGTTAATGGCCGTGAACTTCATTGTCTGAAGAATTTATTTGGAGTGATGATTATGATAATGTCTCTTGGGGTACATTTATCATTCATGCTTCTGAAGTGAGTCCTGTGGAAAACAAAGGTTGACATGTCTGTTTCCCTGTTCAATTAGCAGCATTAGCTGCTCTTAAAATATTAATCTTCCAAGCTAAGTTGCAAAAGAGTTTGTAGAAAGAAGACAGCCCAGAGCTACAGGGATGCAGGAATGCAAGATCTCTTTGCAATTGTGCTATAATTGTGCTATGAAAACATTTTTAACAGTAAGCATGCTACAGTTCTTTGATACCTTCTGTCCCGGGATTACAAAGCATCTCACAAGTCTCAAACTAGTGCTTATGTTCTCCTTAATGTTACAAGGCCACATAGAGCCAAATGATTGATTCCAGATGGTTGGGATTCAGAGGAGCTACAGAGTGTATAGTCTGGTCTCCTTCTTCATCAAACTGACTTTCCTTGAACTCCCAGCTCTATTTATTACTTGGAAATATACCTACTCCCTCAGTTCATCCTACCCGGTTCTTTTTCCCTTCCACAAGTAGGACTTTGTGGCCAGCTATTCATTTTGCTTTCCACAGGATAAGTGGAAAAACATGGCCCCTGCAGCTAGGGCATAAAATATGGTTTGCTACTATGAGTCTTGGGTCCTGAGGATGCGGTACTTTGAAAATTGGATTGTTTACATAGAAGACTAACTACAGAGGCATGTTGCATATAATAAAACTACTGTAAATGAGTTTCATCATTGTAGGCCATGCTTGAGTGTATCCTGCACACCCCAGATAAGTAGGAGCTATGGATTACTTGGATGGACAGTCATCTGGTGGGTAGCAGCTTAATTCATGTCTTCTGGATCCCCATGCTCATGTCTGCTGGAACATGTGTCTCTGAACTGAGAGCAACGGGTGGGGGCACCCACAACTTCTTAAGACACAGACACTGCCAAAATCCAGAGGTAAATGCTGGACCCTGAGTACCATTCTTTGGTTTTGTTTGGTGGAATTATGGCTATACTTTGACCGTGATTATACCTATACTACAGAGCTGCTGAGAGCAATGTCTCACTGCTGACCTAAATGCTCCCTTTGTATTCTTATACTCCTCCATCTTTTATCTGTTGTTTTACCCAATAAAGGTGCTGAGGACAGCAGGTCTATATTTTTTTTTTTTTTTTTTTTTTTTTGAATCTGTGTTTGCAAAAGATTCAGTAAGGGCCTAGCTTATGAATGAGCCCTGAAGGCACTGCTGTAGTAACATAAGTGATAAATAATAATAATTATGATAATAACAGAGATGGCATCTATTAGCAGAGACACTAATAGAGTTCTAATAAGAATCACAACTGGGTGATGCTTTTTAATCAGAATTAATGATGTGTGTTGAAATACTTTATAGCAGGATGGCATTGATTCAGCAGCTGGGTAACTAACAGAATCCCAGACCTTTCTCTAAATAAGTTCAGGCCAAAGGTAATTAGCTAGAATACAGATAAGGAAATTCTTTAAAGCTGCACTTCCCCTCAGAGGAACTGCTTTTTGATTATAATAGAGCTATTTATTACTTAAGTTGGAATGAACACATGAATGCATTATTTGCCATTATGGCCATTGGAAGATGTTAATATATGTGCCGCATTTCCACATTTGTGCACATGCATCAAGTACAAAATGCTCAGGCATGCTGTCACACTCTCATCCTCCTCTGAAAGCACTGAACACAAGCTGCCCTCAAAGCAGTGCTAGCAGAAGCCATGCACTAAGCAGTCAGGATCTTCTATGTCAAAGCAGTCACCTCTAATTAGCAAACAATACTACCAACAAATACAAAACCCCATTCTACCACAAGCTGAACTCCAGCTTGTTGCTAAGTACAAGGCTAGGGAGATAAAAGAAGCTTTTCATTTGTCCTCACATCTACAGTATTTACTGAGATTGTACATTCAAGCTCCTTTCTGAGGAGAACGGCTTATCAACTCCTTTCCTTACATCAATGGGAGCAGAGCTCCATCTTCACCTGTGTTAGAAAAACTGCTCCTTGCAGAGCTGGTGGCGGCTGGGGGCACCAGCACTGTCAGAAGCAGTTCTGTCTCTTCCTCCCTGTGGATACCTAGTTGTGCACAGATGCCAATGTGATAGTCCCTGGGGCTGATTTAGGATTCTATTGCTAAGCGCTTCGCTGCAGGGTCTGATCAGGAGGTGGTCACTTCTCCGCTTTTGTGGTGCATGTCCTTTGTCCCTGTGGTGGTGGCTGCACTCACACCTTTGCTCACGCACAGATGAGCAGCCAAGGGCTCTCTGTTTCCTGAACCTGGAGACTCTCAATGCTAGAGACTAGTTGTGGGCCACATTGTAGGAGATAATGCTCACTGGGATGCACAGAACTGAAGCAGATGAAGGAGAGGTTTGCAGTTCAAAAGCAGTCACTGCTGAAGCATCTGGCTTCCTCTGTGTCACCATGAGTTTCCTGGAGGCAAAGGATGTCAGGGGAGAGAGGACAGACAATGAAAATGATGAGTGTGTTTTCCTGGTGGACAGATCTTCGCTGTTCATCCATAAATGTCCAAGAGCCAGGGATATGTCTTGAAAAAGAAAGGACTTTGCAGCAGTATAAGAGTTATGATTTTATGTGTTTTGTTATGAATTTCACTGTGCTTTGTACTTTCCTGGTAGATGGAAAGCCCAGTACATGAAGCACAGCTCACTCTACTGGCCTATCAGTGTCACACATCTCTGTTGTACAGTACCGTTAAACAGGAGGGCCATCCTGAATGGAAGGTGACAGAGGAATGACTGCCTGTGATTGTTTAACCCTTCCCTCTTCAGGGGTTGTCTCCTGGTCCTGACTGCAGAGCACAGGACAAATCAACAATTGCTCCTCCTCTCCTTTTCCACTTGGGCTACCCATGTAGTAACATTCAGTCTCAGGTAGGAATTCCATCTCAGTATGGGGACTGTATTGTCGATGGATTGTAATGCTTCTGCTGTGTCTCTACTAATGAGCAATCATGAGATTCTTGATGTGAATCTCCTTGCATTCCTCCTTAATGATGCTGAGTTTGTTATGATCATTGTTCTTCTGACACCCCATCTATTATGGTACCATTTATTTAGCAGGGGCTTTTTAAAAAAAATAAAATTATTCTACTCTGTTCTTGTTCCAGATGGCTTCTATAATTAGTTTATTACTTTTGCAGATGTTGTATGAAAACTTCAGGATGTGAGCCAACAATGGGGAGATGAAGCTAATGAAAGTGAGTTTTCAGTTGATTATTCCACTATGTGGAGATAAATATATGGTGTATGTCAACTAAGCACAAGCCAGAATGCAAAGCATGTATCTGGAACATTTGATACCAAATAGTGTGTGTTGGGCATGACAACCCTCCTGTGTTTACCAGAGATCTGCAGACATTGAGGTGGGCTCTCCTCATCCCTTTCCCATGTGGCCCAGTTGCAAAACCACTGAAGCAGCATGGAGAAGTTTGCTGGGGCTTTCAGAGCATAAGGGAAGGGAAGGAGGGGTTTGAAGTATAATTAAAGCTTGATTTTCTTAGATAAATTCTGCAGAGGGAATAGGTAATGTTTGGAGATCATGGCTAACTTCTGCAGAGGGGGCCTGCCCCCCAGCCAAAGCCTCTGGCTTCAGATCATACAGATAGTCCCCTGCTTCTATGGGCAACAGGCAAGGAAAGACCAGCATCTACCATGATCAAGAATAAGACTGCGGAGTCCTGTTTCCAGTCCCTAACAGCTATGCATGCCTTTCAACCTCACCTGGGTACTTTATCTCCAATGCCCAGAGAGGAGAATGTCCCTCATTGGTTTTCACGTTTATTTTCTTATACTTCGCTGGTTTTTACAGAAGCTGCATCACAGCAACAGACCTCCTGCCCTTGTTCATATGGTGATGTGATGATCACATATTCACTAATTTTCTGGAATAGCAGTTATTTCATTAAGGGCAATTATTCATTCCCTTTTAGGATACAGATTGCAGTTAAAAAAAGGAAAAAAAAAAGACTTCAGAGAACCTCTCTTGCATTCAAAGACAGTGTTTCCCTCTGAAGAGCACCAGTACCCATTTATAAGCCCCCCTGGATAGGTTTCAGTGTTAATATCCTTGGCTGAAAATAGTTGGTGATTAATAGCATTGACTGGCTAGTTAAATACATGATCAACCTGGGAGCAGTCATGCTTCTCAAGTAACAACAGTAATTGACAGAACGTTCAGCAAATAAAACTAGCTTAATGCTGTACTAATATATAATTAAAATACCTGTAAGTCTTCCCCCCACTGGGGATACAACGCAGTCACAGTAATGCCAATTGTTTCAGTTAAAAAAAAAAAGGTGACCAGATTAAAACAGACTGTTTTTTTTTTTTTTTTTTTTTTTTTTTTTTTTAAGCCTCCCTCCCCCTCCACCCCATAAATAGCCGAGGCGGTAATTTTGCTATTTTGCTGGTGTATTTAGAGGTGCCAGCAAACACAAGATAATTTGAGTTTACGGCTGCACCCACACATTGTGCCTGCAAACAGGAGGCGATGCATATTTAAAGAGCTGCTCATTGAAGTCCTTCCTTTCTGCCTGAAACGTATCCCGCCTACAGCTTGGAGACATGAATTATTTACTGCCAAACAAAAAGCGAGGGTGTTTAGCAATGACACCCTGGCAGTGTGAGTGGAAGTGAGAAAATTCAGCCTCTCGTGTGCAGCTTCTCCCCCTCCTGCTGGTCTGGTCTGTGCTGGCCACCCTGGGGCTGGGCACCGTGGACAGTCCTGTGCAACCCCTCAGCACCCTGCAGCACTGGGATCCTCTTGTTTGTATGTAAGATGTCGGCTTCATATTCTTCAAACTTATTGCCCTGCCTTTAATCTCCCCCCATTCCTTCTTCAGGCACATACTAGAGGGGATTTACTGGCAATTCACATCGAAATGTAATGCACGTCTTGAGCTTCAAGTGCTCTGCAGCGTCAGGGTCCTGAAATTAAGAGGGGAGGGGAGAGATTGACCCTATATCTGTGCATTACTCTGAGCTAGCTGCCAGGCACAGCTAGAAAACAAAGCAGTGTGATAATCTCTTTTCCCCTTCCACCAGCAACACATCTTCAGTTATAACAGAATTACGATGTGCCGCTCCCCCAGTTTTGCTGGCACTGCAGCAGATATTAATCAATGTGTGCTATCCATTGAACTATTTGTTTTATCCAGATATGTTATTAACCTCCTTTCCATCAAGCTTGCGAGGGCCACAACTGTTTGGAGGAATGTGTGTATTCACTGCTTTTACAGAGGGTATAGTAAAAAAATTAAAACTCCATAAAACATCAGGTCAGGTTCACACCAGTATAATTCTTCTGCAGCTGATGGAAAAGCTAAAAGAGGACTGGAACACAGTCCTGCCCAGAGAAAAGTACTAAATACACAAGCTCAGTTTTGGAGATAAATGAAGATAAACTGTTGGAATAATAGAGAGTTTAAATGATGTTCTACAGTGATGAGTTTACTAAGACTTCAGGTTACTGTTAACTTATTACATTGTGTGGTAAATGAAAAAGGTTTTATTTTCATACATATATTCACAAATATATTCAATTAAATCACAGTTACACAACACTCCCCATTTAATGCAATTCTTATCTCAAAACAACTCTCTTCCTCTGTTTTTATTATCATAATTCTCTGGCTGCCGCTCGGATGCTTTGTGCAGCACTGTTACAGAGCTGACATCTGTTGTGATTCATCTATTCTTATAAATAGGCCTATCTCTAGTACCAGGCTGTGCCTTTTTTTCTCATAAGATCGTTCTTGTTGACGTTTTCCACTGTTTTTACTTTTTTAAAGTTAGTAAAAGGGGACAAAAAGTAATTCTAAAAGCCATAGTTGGACATCAAACCAAGACCCAGTTGCATCAATGACTTTTATAAGTTCAGGGTGTAGTTCGGCTCATTTAGCTTTTTGTACTGTGGATCTCATGCTTCCTAGCCCTCATCACAGTCTAGAGCCATTGCCTTTAAATAGCTCTTCTGAGTTGTTTTATTGACAGTCTTCTCACAAATCTTTCATCCATGTCAACTGGGCTGACACACTCTGATCTATTCGTTTGTATCCGTGCTCTAGTTCAAATCTTAGTGAAAATTGATTCCTTAGCATTTTCATGTACTTGCGGTGGAGACCTTTCACTTGCTACCATCATCCAGATGAGGAATCATCCTGGAGTGAACTGCCATAGACATCTGTGGAAAGGTTGCAAGCTAAAGAACAAATTAAAAACACTTTGGGTGGTGGAAATAGCAGAGGTCATCACTGTCATTCACCTTCAAGTCTGACAAGCTTTGGAAATTTAATCTGAAGAATCTCCTGTTGGCTCAGTAACACCTCATTGATGAAATCTGGTGTATGATATTAAAGGATGGGTGCCAAGTGATCCTTTTCAATACTGTTCTAGGCTCAGAGTACAGCCTTGCAAAACATTGGGTTTGCAAGAATTTATTGCATAGTATGCTACCTTTTTTTGGACAGATATTTCCTACGCTAAAATCCATAGGACCACTTGCACAGAGGGTTCTTCAAGCACCAGGTAAGAGTTAATTAAAAGGGAGATCCACAGCATGTCATTAGCAATTTCAGTCTTGAATTATTGTAAGGGTTGAATCACTTAATGGTAGAGAGGGAGCTTGGCTAATGGATTAGATCAAGGCAGATCCTAAACCTTGAGGAAAACTGCACTCACGTCTGAATTTCATGGCTTCAATATTGACTTTATGGGCCATATGATGGCCTCTATGATGCATCATTCCCTCTTTTGCATCTGACTTGCTCTACAGTTAATGGCTTAATGATTCTGAGTTGGCACTTTTAGTACAGGGGGTTGTATTTCTATTCACGTGGCTCATGAGCAGATAAGCAGAGCACTGAAAAATACAGCTCATCTTCTGTAAATCATTATCTTTCTGAGGGAAAAGACTGTGACATGCTAAGCAGCTTTTAAGGATGTTCTCTTTTAATGTGATTTGGAGTCTTGTTAAGAATGATCTACATCTCCAGTAGAGGAGTTTTTTTTTGTTTTTGTTTTTTTGTTTTTTTTAAATAATTAATAGGAATCAAAAGTTTGAAAAATTCAAGAATTGTGCAATTATATCTGGATCTAAGTGTGACAAATGGCCTCTAGAACATATCAGAAAGCCAAGGCCCAGGGCATTTCCAACCAAAGCTGAATGTCCTGTGACCATATTGGCTCTAGTTTCATAAATTCCCTGCATCATCTGTGCTAGAATCTGGCCATGATCCAACATCTGTAACTTTTATAAAAGATTGGTGGAATGTGATGCTTTTAGTATCATGAGTCTGGGATCCCCATATGATCTGCTCAGCTAGCAGAGTTGAACCTTTCTACCAGGGAGAAGTTAGCAAACCGAAGTGACAAAACCCAGCAGAGAAACCAGGAATAGAAATACCCATGTTTTTCTACTGATCTGAATACCATGCATGAGATGCACTAGCAAACAGAAGGGCCTTAAGAAAGAGCCAGGTCTGGTATTTGTGATTTTTATGTTTTGGGGAGGTGGTTTTAGAACCAAGAAGAGTAATTTTATTGTGGACCGATTAAAAACCAAGGCTTGAAAATTTGTTAGTGTTATGTATAATTACTTTTCCTACAATATTGGGAAATGATTTAAATGCAAATTAAACTGTGCTGCCAGAAGGTAGATGTATAGCACCGAAAAGAGGTATTTTAGAAAACAATGTAATTTTAGGAAAATTACCTCCCTTGTCCTGAAGAAAAAAAAAGATGGCTGTGGAATTAGTGATACCAATAATGTTGTATCTCCAGGATCAGTTAAATGCACTTATTCTCCAGGACTTGGACTGCTATAAAACTCTTCTAAAATGAATAACAATGGTTACCTAAGTAAGTCTGAAAGGAGATTTTTGATGTGAAACAATTTCCCTAGTTTTCTTGTAAAACAAAGCATATACCACTTAACACCAGCTGGTTGGGAGGGCAGTGTAAAATTAGGAAGGATATAAAGCTTAAACTCCTGCCTTTTTTGTTCTCAAAATGATAAGTCTGGTATCACTGAGCCAGATTTGTTTAACTTTGTAACAATACTGCAGAGCCACTTACCATCTTTATTGGGGGACTCACAGAAACCACCAAGGCCCCATACTGTTCCTCTCTGGGTTGCTTTGTGGAAGCCACAGGAGGTCCTTCTAGGACCTTCAAATGGAGAAAAAACAACAACAACAACAACAACAAAAAAACCATCTGAACAAGAAATTAAATTGTCAGATTAATATAGAGAGAGTACTGTGGTGTACTGGAGGTGGACAGGTTACTTGTTTGGCTTCCATGAGAGGACCTAACTCTATAAACTGTCCATTGTCATCCTTCAGGCCTTCCTTCAGGACTCTGTTAGGGTGTACCAGTGGCCCATAACAGAGTTATGCCTGTTTGACAAGTCCAGGAATTTAATAGTTCCTTCTCCACAATCAGTCCTTCCTCTGCTTTCCCCTCAGAGGTGAACAATAATAAAGGAATGTTTTGCTGTACAATTACATGTTTAAGGGATCAAGACTAAGCAATTCTGGTTGGTTTGCTTGGCCTGCTTTTGTACCAACTAACAGCAAGCACAGCTGGGAACTTTTATTGCTGCAGAATGAGGCTTGCTCATACAAATAGGCTTGTGAAAGAACAAGCCAAATGATTAAGCAGACATGGTACAAGCATGTGTGGGGAGGTGAAGGTGTTAGCTGCTGCCCTGCTAGTCTTTCTGTCAGCTCTGCTGGGCAATAGCTCAACAGGTAATAGCGCAGAGCCAGGTTTCCATGTGTCCAGCATACACCATTACTAAAGTACTTATTTAATTATAAAAGTTTTTTCCAAGGAACCTTGGAAACTGCTATCCCCACAGCCATTTTAATGATGCTCTGAAAAGGAAGACATGGGGACAAACCAGGCAAAATCTGCCCTTAAGACCATCCCACACAATCTAGAGAGCTCAGTAAACACCTAGGATAGCCACTGATTTAACATTACAACTAACACATTTGCACTGAATGTCTAGGAGCCGGTCACAGGTACAGGAAGTGGGCAGGAAGCCCATTTCCCATCACTGTGAATATCTCTGAAGGGCTGAGATACAGTGTGTAGGAGGGGGAGATTTGGATGGTTGCAGGGATGACACAGGATAGGAAGAAGCAAGATCCAAAATAAGGGAAAATCAGACACAGTTAAGAGACCTCTGGAGAAGATGGTCAAGAACTCCTCAATGTCTTGAAATGGAACCTATACGGAAGACATGAGAAGTTTTGGGTTTTGATATAAGCCATATTTCTGAAATCTGATGAGAAGAAGGAAAAGAGTGGTGAGAGAGGAAGAAGTAGTATTGCATCCGCTCATCTTGCTTAAAACTGGCATTTCCACCCTCTTAATCTGTTTAAGAAAACAGCCAGGTGCAAGACAGGCAGAGAGGTGAAAGGGAGAGTTATTTTATGTTGATGGCACATAGCACGGGTGCTCTTGCATGCTGGATATGTGCATACTTGTGCAAATACATATGGCCAAATGTTTCTCTAGAGTGCATGATAAAGCACATAATTGCAAGACATTTCCCACACCTCCCAAGGAGCCTGCTGTGACAGCTGCTGAAAGACAAATGCCAGTGGCAATCAGCGCCTGGCTAGCAATATTTCAAGTAACTGTTTACCCAGGAAAAAGGTTCCCTTGTTGCCTGCAGTGCCACTGACTTCCAAAAACAAGAGAGTTTCTTGGATGAAATCTGTACCTTGACTCATGAGGTATAAGTGAGCCTTGCATCAGTGTAAGGGGGATATGGGACCAATCTGCCTTCTCTCACCTTCTCATTCCCCTTTTCCATCAGCCTGCACCTGTGTCTCCCCAGCACGTGAGTACCCAGAGGGTATGGGAAAGAGGCTAGCATTGTGTTTGGAAAACCTCCCAGTCCCTATTGCTGTGGCTTGCCTCTCACAGGCTTGTTGCCTTAGGAATGTCTTTATTGAGGGGACAAAAACCTGTTGTAAAAAACAAAGCAATAAATGTTGATCAGGTTTGAATGGCCAGGTGCACACCACACACACAAAAAAACTTACTGGAGACCAAAGTTTAAACCAATAAATTGCATATAGAACAGCCTTATATTGCACTGTAGTCTCTTTATGTCACCTTGGCAGCAAAAAATATTTAAAACTGTTATTTTGCCTTAAAACCATTATTATGCCTAAAAAACCTTCTTGAATAGGCCACCAGTGCATGAGTGCATATTTGTAGCTGAAATTAAACTGTCTAACAGTTAAGGTAATGTTTTCCAGAGCCTGTGGGCAGTAAAAGGTGAGGCAGAGATTTCCCAAGGGAATGTAGTTTCACTGCTGGGGCCCAAGGAGGCTCCTGCTGCACCTGGGAAGGGGGGACAGGCTGTGGGGCAGTGCTTTCACAAGATAATTTTGCTTCCCTATTGTTCTCAAAGGATTATCCTAAAAATGAGACCTTTCTACCTTCCAAGAAGAGTATGTGGGAAATAAAAAGCTATAACGTGAGGGCATGGGATCGCTCAGAAAAAAACCTGTCGGTGATTTGGCCAGGGCAGCGCTGAAGCAGGAATTGAGCTCTCTGCGAAATGATGACTTCTGTTGACAAATCAGATCCTTGTTGGAGATTTTTGACAGCCTGGCCCTAGATGGCTGTTCTCACAAGATTTTTGTTGTTTTGGCTTCTGGGTCTGGCCTAAAAGAATTGGCAGAGGAAGGTTGAGTTTACCTAGCTATGTATAATTTATATAACTTGAATTTGAGGGGGACTCTTTTGATATGAAATATGGAATGTACTGCAAAGTCTGACAAGCTGTCATGGCAAAGGGAGGGAGCTTGTCCTTTGTTTAGCTCTGCAAAAATATAATAATACAGCACTCAGGTGGGATGGTGATAAACACAAGATGAATGCTGGTAGAGGGCTAGATGGAGCATTTCAAAGATGTGCCCAAGGGTATTAGAACTGAGTAGAAATCTTTCTACCTACACAACTAGGACAGAAAGCAACCTTTCTACTACTTTTTGCCTCCAAGTTAAACCTACTTGCCTTTTTATAAAGAGTATTTTGGCATTTCTGCTTCAGGCAAATAATACCAAAACATCAAAGCCAATAGAAAATAACAGAGGGAACTTCAGGTATGGGTGTGTGTGAGTAACAGCTGGAGTATCACTGAATTGTCCTGTGCTTAGTGATTGAATATTTATCCCGCCTTCTAAGCTGAGGTTTGGGCAAAAGTCCTCAGCTTTTTAATTTCATCCAGCTTGTTTCGCTCTCCCAAACAGGAAAGCTCATAAATGAAGAAATCCTCCACGGCTGTGTCTGAGGCTGAAGGACTAATAATGGTGCATAGGGAGGTCCTCTGGCTGGTCCACCTCTCCTGGCACTGGAAGGCAGGTTCTGACAGTGATCTCAAAGGCATTTTGGTTTTCACATGGTAAGGTAGAGAAGAGGAAGCTTATTATTTCCTCCAAAGACAAAAAGTTTTATAAGCTTCTCTTTTATTAGACATCAACAAATCTGTAGGAAAGAGCTCCTTTGTGATTTCTGCTGGTTGCAGGAACAATGATTTAACTCTGATACACTATGTGCCTGACTGGACACTAAGGAAACTTCAGTGTTTATCATTGCAAAAGCAAGCAAACAATAACAACAACAACAACAAAAAAAAACAGAACACAGATATTCACTGTTTACCACCTTGGTACCTCCAGGGTTCTCTCCGACCCCTATCTGTAAGCTGATTGCTTTGGTTTTACACTGGTCAAGTATCTAGCTTTAGGCTATTTATTTAAGAAACAGTAGAAAAGCTGCCCAATCTGTCTAACCATGGAACAATTTGTATCTAGGGAGATTCAGCTTTCTTGCATCTTCATTCTTTGCAAGCAATGAGAAATAGAGGACATGGAATTTCAGGTGGTCCTTTGCTCTGATCCAGGCACAGTAAGTGAGTGCTGTTCATCTCCTAATCACTGATAATGTGTGACACTCAGGTGTGAGCTAGTATCTCTATTAAGACTATAAGACATTTGGCATGACACTTGGTGAAATTATTTTAATATTGCATAATCAGTAAAGATATCTTTTAATGACCTTCATATCTGAGAAGAAAAACAAAATGAAAAAGAGCAATGAAATAGCTCCTCTTAAAAGCTTAATTAAAATATGAAACCTTTGATTTCAGGCAATTAAACAAGACATTTTCTGCCTTTAAATTAAGTGTTCTGATACTCTCTAAACAGAATATGCTTATTGCTGGATCTATCTTCAAAATTATAATAGTCTGGATTAGTAGAGTCTCAAATATACATCTCAAAGCAAAGCTTACAGCAAAGGAAAGGCAGAGCTTGCTTCTCAAACACTAATGAGAACTGAAGATGTCCTGCTGGTGACTGTCAGCATTGGCTGCTGCTTATGAAGCTGAAGGACAAGGGTCAAAAAAACATGGAAAGTCTGGAGAAGAAGATTAAAATGATGGTGTTTCTCTAGAGTCTGATGGCCAAGCACAGATGGCCACAAACTGTAGCTGTTGTGTACTTTTTCAGATAAAAACGTCTCTGTGGCTTTCAGGCTGATCCCCCATCCACTAACCAGCCTCCATGGAAAAAGCTTTAGGAAGCCCCAAGTGAGTCAGGAATGCTTTGAGTTGTTTGTTAGCTGAGAAACTCTTCTGTGCCTGCCATTTTCTTGCTCATCAAAGCACTCTGCTTGTGTTGTTTATTGAAAAAGGAAGCTGGAAAAAAATACAACAAATAAAGAAAAAAACATAAAAGAGGATTTGCACACCAGAGATGATGCTTGCTGAGTTCAGTCCCTTTAGCTGACTTTTGGGCTTTGAGGTATTAATTAATTATTACATGTAAATACTTTAATGGGGAGGCAGGCCAGCTATTATTGGCAGAAAATAGCAAAACATGAAAGAATGTCTGAAAAGCAGGCAAGGTCACAGAAGAAAGACATGCATTTGAAAATTTCAAATTAATATAGGGTCGCAAGCTTGTCTAGTTGCCTTGAGGTACTTTTATTAAAGCAGGGTGTAGGAAATTCTTTTGTTGAGCCAGATAATTCTTGATCTTCCTACAGCAGAAAGGGGTTGAAACTTACTGGGGGATTCCCAGCTTTTTATAGCTTTTTGTGTGAACAGAGATGCAGTGTCCTGCAGTCCCAGGCAGTGCTGGAGGTGCTCACCAGCCAGGTGTGGGCTGGAACATGACCATAGCTCATTGGCAGGATGGGCACCACCACCATCTCGTATTGAACCATTATGACTCTTACCTTTATTTGCTACAAAATGGAGATTTCTTTCTAGTTGCCATTGTATGTTTGGGAGCAACCAGAAAAATATGCTTTTTTTTTTTTTTTTTTTTTTTTTTTTTTTTTTTTCCAGCTAAACCATTCACCTGTTCAGCCCAAGGCATCCTTCAACAGTTGGGTGAGGGCAGAGGGAGAAGATGTCACCCAAATCTCAGCTCTGGAAAGTAGTTTTACCTGCCTAAATCCACTCTAATTGCACAGGGCTGGAGTATTTGCATTTACTCCCTGCTCTAAAATATTGAACAGCAGCATGTTAGGCAATTAAATAGCTGTCATGCCTTCTCCCAGACCTAGAAGCACTTTGGGGATATATATGACACAATTTGTACAATCAGTTAGTAAAAACTTTGTAAAGCACTTTGGGATTTATCTGAATGAAAGGCAGTACCATAAATGTAAGATCATTCTCATTATCATTAATATTCTTTTATGAGGGACCTTATCAAAAGCATTTTGAAAACTCAAGTAAATTATATCCACCAGGTCACCTTTATGTACTATTTTATTAACTTTTCAGATGAGGAATTGCTTTGGAAGAATTATATTTCCTTACAGAGACTGAAGCGGTGTTACTCTGTTGTCATTTATTTCTTATATTATTGTGACATTGCAGGATACAGATGAGGTTGAGGTCTTGTTGTGCTTGAGGCTGCATGAACATGAGAGAGGAAACTTGATATTTTGAAAAAAAACTTGAAATTTAAATAAACTTGCTGGTTTTGTCCATGCTGGGTGGTAGATTCATTGCTTGGCTTTCAAGGGGCATTTCACACTGTAAGTCAAGCAGGGCACCTTGTTTGCCAGGTTCACTACTGTGTAGTTTGTTTTCTCCACAGTCTGGGCCAGGTACTAACTAGTCTGGGTGATTTAGTGCCCTGGGGAACTGGCAGCCACATAACTCCTTCCTCCAGTCCTGTTCACCTTCCTCAGAAGCTAATCACTAGGAAGTCACTCTCTGATTTCCCACAGAAACTGACACAGATGAGGGATCTCTTTGGTTACATCTGTACAAATAACTCAGGCCACAGCTTCTTTACTGCTTTAGCATCCTTTGGTTTTCAGTCTCTCCCTTTACCCACAAAGTTACAGGGTTCTGCTGAAGTAATGTCTGATTTTGTACATCTGATAGTGAGTTATCACAGAGTAGCACATACATAGATTTGAGTTAATTAGGTACAATAAAGCTGTCTTGTAACAACAGTGATTTAAAGTTCCCTTCATTACATGAAGGTTTATTTTTTATTTTCTCTTCTGTATCAGAAATATCTTTTTTTTTCTATTTTTTTTTCCTTATAATCCTATGTCTCTAAGTCCATTTCCTTTCTATCTTGTCTGCCCTATATTCTAGCCTATGTTCCACTCTTTATTCAGATACCCTTTTTTATTTTGAAAGGGATGTTTATTTTCAATAAACTTCATTCAGCCATGCAGATTTTTTCATTCCTTCTCTTTTTTTCATCACAAAGGTCCAACCACGATCTGCTTCTCCAGCACAGGTTCTTAAATATCCTCTAGACTGATAACATTAGGCAAACTGACCCTTGGAACAACTCCTGGGGCTGTTGGAGGAGTTACTCCAGGAACAAATTTGCTGTATGTTGTTAAAGTGTTTCACTTTGCCCTTGAGCCTGCTGTTAATCATTTTTCTCATAGTTTTAAAATCTGGCCTTTTAAAGTTCACCCTCACTGCATTACCCCTAGGAGAGTAACCTTCTATTATGATATCAAACCTAATTGCACAGTGATTATGATTACCCAGTGGATTTCATGCTCTCACCTCCCTTAACTCCTGTGCATAATTTAGCACAGAGCTGAGACTCAGTTCCTCCAACAAAGGACTCCCTTGAAAAACTGCCTTTAAATAATGTCAATTAATTGGCTTTTTAGACCACTCTTTCTATGGGAATTTCAACTGGTGTACTGTAGAGGCGTAGAAGTCATAGATCTTATGTTACTGACTCAGTGTCCCTTAAAGGGTCAACCCTCAGTGTCCTGGTGTGGTCCTAAGAGACATCCAGGGCTGACTTCTGGTGCTTTGTGCTGTCCCCAGTGGTCTCTGCAGCTTAACCCTGCTAGCTTTGGCACCCCCAGAATGGCTATCTGGGGACCAGGCAGAGCCTCAAAAGCACAGGAAACCAAACCAAACCAAACCAACCAAACAAACAAAACCACAAAATGTTTGGAAATGAAAATGCTCTCTGTGCTGTAACGGGTGGAGGATGAGAGGAAGGATGGAGGTGTTGGGGTTCAGCACACATTTGGAACAGCTGCTTGGTGACTGCAATGTACACACACAGGCAGTGCACATGAATACAGCTGCAAACACCACCAAAGCCTCTTGGGGCCTCTGCTCACTCTCTTGTTCTTCCCATGACCCTTTATAACAGCTGTGATGGCAGACCAGATCAATTGCTCAGGGTTTCCATGGACCAAGAACAAATGGAGCAATCTGGAGAAAGCGTGTTGCTAATTTCAGAACAAAATAGCTCTTGGTGGCTGCACGGGGCCATTACAAAAGTGTTTACCCTTCAAGGGCTTCTGAAACTCCACTGGAAATATTTAGGGCTGAGTACACATTAGAAGTACATATTCAGGTGTTCCTATACTTCAGATTTAGGGTTCTTCAGGATCAGCACCCCAAGCACCCCTGTTATGAATTGCTGTTAGCAGAAAATGCAATTTGTATAACAAGAAAAATCAACAAACACTCACTTCCCCTTTAAAAAACCATGGTGGCTATGAAGAAATGAAGGAAACAAGAACTCAGTCATAAAGACTAATTCATCACAGGAGAAATTTCCTTTATGAGAGGTAAAGTGTGGTAGGACTCTAGCTGTCTGCGATAAATGCAAATGAATATTTTCTGTTTGCCCTGGTGGCTGTTAATACATGTATTTATCTTAATGCATTTAGAAAAAAAAATATGTAAAATAAAAATAAAGCTCAACAGCTTGTTCTAAATGGATTCCCAGTGTTGGCAGAAAAAGACATACAAGGCACTAAACATGCCTTTGCTAAATTCTGTATGACTGTATACCAATGGTGCTGAAAACAGCATAATGGGCTACTGCCTTTCAGCTTTGTAACTGTGGGTACACAGCATTGTTGGGAAATTTCCTGCTTTATGAGTGGGATGTGCCGGGCAGGGGCTGGTGCCGATACCTAACAGAGCAGTAGCCGTGCTTGGATGGATACCAGTTCCCCATTTTCCTCTCTTTCACCTGTCCCCGACGTGATGTCCTCTCTGCTCATGGCTCATAATTTCCTCAGAGATGTGAGATGGCATAACAAGCTAAAGCACTCATGGAAGCATTTGGAAGCTGCAGGCTTTTATTTTTACACGGAGCAGACATACTGCTTGAGTGTCTTCTCCGTTTTCTCCGGCTGACAGTTCAGTATCGCCCTGGTCATTTTCTTCTGCTGTTGTTTGCAGAACTTTGCTTTTAGGAGGTGGCCATGCAAGCATTCTCATTTCTTCAGACAATCAAATCAGCCACTTCATGGTCACTCAGGCTCTCTCTGTGCTTCCTTTCCTTTTACATCATTTCTTTAGCAAGATAAGTCCAGCGCATTTGCACAAGAATCTGAGGCAGGCTGGGGTTTATCGAGAAAACACATTCTCATCTTTAAGGACTTGTGTTGTTGAGTGCTATGTAATAAACATAGGGATAAAAATCACAGAGACATTTCAGTCTGGAATAAAAACAGCTCCCACTGATTTAATGGGCTTAAAGGCCTCCCCTCTCTGCAGCAGGTTTTCTTTTTAGCACTGAATGCAAAGAGACTCCAGCCTGGCACCATCCAATTAGGTTTTCTTTTCACCATCCTAAAGGCAGCTCTGCCACCAGCATATACGAGTGCAGGGTGATATGAAAGGAAACGAACAGCAGCACCCACCATAAGCCACATCACACCCTACCCATGGTGCCCGGGGGCTCTGTGAGATGGGGCCACTGTGGGGCAGAGGTGCTACCTGAGCCTGCGACCAGCTGCTTACGGGCGAGCAGTCTCCCCATTAGTTAGCTAATGCACTCCTTGCAAATATTCCTCTTCTAAATTCACTCCAGCCAAACCTGAACAGACTTATAAAATCAATTGAAGAGCTTTCTCAAGGATCTAAGAGCACTCCCAGCCTATGTAGTGGGGGTAATTTGTAAAATCAGTGGAACAGAGGGCAGAACCGTGTCTGAACCAGGAAGCCAAAGGCAATAATAACTAATGTGTATCCATAAAAAATTCATGGGAAATTTCATCTTGGGTAAAAGAGAATGAATAACTATGTTGATTAAGTATTAAAAGTTCATTTTATTTTTAGAAGTACTCAGAAAATTGAAAACATCTGGGAACATTATGCAATTCTTTTTACATAATATTTTCCATTTGCATTTCATCAGTGCCATCAGTTTAACCCTGACCTGCATGAAGGCAACCCACAAGACCCAATCTTCTTGCTGGGCTGCACGAAGTAGTCGAGTTCAGACACTTTGCGGAACAAGCTGCTTACTGGCCCCACAGGCTGCATCTATAACTGATGGTTTGTATCAGAGCATAAAGCCCAAGCCCTTCTGCATGTCCAACTTTCAGCCTCCTACTAGAAAAATGTGACAAGTTTGAGATGTGGGTGGTGGAAAAGTGTCTTAAACTCAGTGTTTTGCTCAGTCTGTTCAAACACCGAGTCTGTGGGAATTTGCCCATTGGACAAGCTGTGGATCCTGTTATGTCACGAGCAAGAAGCTTCCAGAGAAAGCTGAGGTCCATAGACTTAGATTCTCAAAGATGTTTTGATGGGTAATGCCAGAAGTTGGCATCTAGACTGTAGAAACTTAGCTGCCTTTGAGGCTATTCTGTCACTGCTGTGGTGACAAGCCTGGATCTGTTGATGTTGTACTGCAAAATGCTTCCTTACAGGTATGTGTTAAAGAACCACATATGCTGGACGGCAATAGAAAGGAAACCATAGGCTGGGCACTAATGTAGAGATCCCAGGACCATGCTGAGCTCTGTCAGTTGGATTCTCCCTTCCCGCATGCAGGTACTTCACAGCCAGGGTTTTAAGGCTTTGCAGAGTTGAGTTTGGACATGCTCAGGAGAATGATGTTCAGCACCTGCCCACGGGTGTTAGATTTCTCTGATGTGAGAGAGTTTTGCTGACTGTGAGCTGTGCAGAGTGCTTGCACTGGTGTTCCTGGAGCCACGAGCCTGCAGGCAGAGCTGGCTGCAGCAAGGTGTGGGGCCGTGGATCTCTGTCCTGCTGGCTCTGATATGGGTCTGGAGCTTTGTGAGAACTCCATGGGCAGCAAATGAATTTCTTGTCAAACTGGAGTCTCAGACCTCGCTATAAGATGCTATGTGACCATGGCTCACTCCATAGCTTAACAATTCACAGTCCTAAATGCATTTATCTTTATGATATTTGTGCATAGCTCAGGATGTGCTATGATTTTATTCTTTGCATTTTTCATTATGGAGCTGAGACCCAGAGCAGTAAGCAGTACTCAGACTGGTCACAGAGGGTCTTGCAGCCCCTGGTGGAAGTGCCTCCTCCGGAGAGCAGCTGAGAGCCACCAGGTTGTGTGGTGCCGAGCTCCAGCCCCTCCAAAGCAGAGGGACCCCTCCACAGGTCTGTCACAGAGGATGGAGTAAAAGGACAGCAGTTTTTTTGACCATGTTCTCCAGCAAAGGTTCCTTCTTTGTCCCAGGTCTCTGTGATTTCCATGAGGAGCAAATCCCATTCTCAGCCACCACAATGTCTAAGTGTGGAAGAGTCCCTGTACTAAGGGGAGCTCCTTCTCATGTCCCACACAGCAATCACATTTCAAGGACAAGGCTCATCATTTCCTCTCATGCAGAGAAGCTGCTGGCAGGAGGAACCTGTTTTCATTTGTCTGTTTTTGTGAGATTGTGGCATGAGGTTAACTCATGTAGGATTTACCAGATGTCTCTCTGTGGAGTGGGCTGCTTTGTAGAGTGAAAGTGTTCTTCAGTCTACACATAATAGGAGGAATGAGTCATATACCTGAGCACACTCCTTTTTTTTTTTTCTTTTTTCTTTTTTTTTTCTTTTTTTTTTTTTTTTCAAGGACACCATGCCCTGTGGGAATGGGTATGTTCCTTTCTCACCCGGAGAATCTCATATCATCACAGGCTATCACAGGTCTGGGGAAGAGAGGATGCATTGACGTTGCTTTATAAGCTGCCTCCCTCTTAGTCTCTCTGGCAGGTCAGATAAGCCCCATCTAATCTTGCATTAAAAAAAGTTTTACTAGTGCTTCACTAGTAAAAAAAAAAAAGTCCCCATTTTATTTTCCCTTGCCATTTGCTCAGCTAACAGAAGGTATTGCACCCTTTAAGTGCTTGCAAAAGATGTGCTTCTCTGGCTTTTTTCCATGGCAAAGGAAAGGAGATGGGATGAAAGGAGAACTATCAGAGTCAGGGCAGAGGCTTCCTTTCTAATTGCCACAGGGACAGTTGTGCTGGCCACCCTCACAACAAACACTCACCTCTTCTTCAACATCAGTGGGAAGACTGCAGAGCTGGCAGTTGTGCACTACACAATGATATAGTGAATCCCACAGGAGGGTGCTCAGCAGGACACCAGTCTGGTTGATGTGTAGCACCAGTGCACGTCCTGCTTCCTGCCATGCAATCCTCCCAGCACACCTCCTCCCAGCATGGAGTCACTGTCCCAGGTTGGAGGTGCCTTATAGTGATGCGGCTCCTATTTTGGAATAAAAAACATGACATTAAATTGTAATGATGTAAGACTCTTCTCACTGACCTGACATTGTCCTCCTTGAATGTGGCACTGAGTGTTCAGACAGTGTCTAAGCATGGCAGGAATGGACCTTAAGGAGGAATGATTTTTACAACAGAAAGAAGGAGTTGTTTCCTAGGAGTTGTTTTCTGTAAATGACCTCTTGTTTCTTTGCCATTTCCTGCCATCTCCCCCCAAGTCAATACTGAACAAAATGAAACATGAGCCAATAATTTTTAAAACTTGAACAACAAATGCTACCGGGCTGTGACATGGAAAGGAAAGGATAAACATGTTGGATGAAGTTTAATATTGAGCTTTGGTGTAAAGGTTAAATGTTTAATTTCTGCCCAGTGATAGGATATACCTTTATTTATTTATTTATTTATTTATTTATTTATTTATTTATATCTTGGCTATAACTCTGGAGGAATGAAAGTTCAAATGACTGACCATAAATCCTAGTAATGTCCATTGCTAGCAAGGTTAGAGTTAATAGATTATTGATTAGTGTAATGGTTAGTGGCAACATAATTTTTTTCTCATCAAATCTCTTATTGGGCAGTTGTTTCTGGAGGCCAAAGACATAAGAGAGCTTTGCACTGTATTAGCTCGGAGAGTTACACGCTGTGTACACATGGTAGATTCAGCCCGGGATACTGCCAGAGCCCTGTAGGATATCTGTAACAATGTTGTTGTTCAGAGATTTTTCAAAACTATTATTATTATTTTTTCTTTACCGTTGAGACTAGTAAATCTT
The DNA here is from genome assembly GCF_011077185.1 of Oxyura jamaicensis. Taxonomy (NCBI): domain Eukaryota; kingdom Metazoa; phylum Chordata; class Aves; order Anseriformes; family Anatidae; genus Oxyura; species Oxyura jamaicensis. The sequence continues at coordinate 25,233,103 of NC_048898.1, read as the reverse complement.
TTGTGGAGAGCTGGAAAAGGTTTGCAAACACTGAGATAAGAGAATGGTATCTCCCTGTACCATCGCCCACCGACACCTGTTTGCACTTGACTGTTTTTCCAATTACACAGAATCTGTTCGGTGCCATGAGGGGGTGTTCCTTGAAGAGAGGTTGCTGGTAGCCTTGTTGCACCTGAGAAAATAGCTGAATATGTGATGAAAAGCAGCTTTGGAGCCACCAACTTCTAAAAAATTACGTACTTATGAAGAAAATATTAATAGAACTGGAAAATTATTTGTTCTGTATATTTCTAAAAACTGAGTGACTGGAAAAAGTCCCTACTTCCCCACTACAGGAACTCTCTGGACACGAAAAATGTCTCTGATTTATCCTGCTGTTTGCATGGCAGAATGTCATTTACAGTTTCCAGGCTTTTGGATGAGGAACCTTAAGCCTGTTGGAGCGTGCACGAGAAGGGGAAGCTGAGAAGGAAAGAAGGAGCCACCTGGTGCCCACAGCGTAGCCACCCTGTGACAAAGCATCTGGCTTGGTTTTGGTACCTGAGGATTTAGGTGGACACTTGCCATGCTCTGGTCCTATTCCATTGATTTGGGCTGGGTACCAAAGGTGGGATTGACGTCTAGCTTTGATCAACCACTGAAAGTGAGATCAAAGCTTGTAAGTGTGATGTAGAATAAAGTAATTTATTCCTTACGCTGCGGTGTCAATATAAGATCTTGATTTGCAAAACTTTACCCTTCTTGCTGACTGCATGCATCAACACTCTATGTAGCACTAAGGCAACTTGCACTTTTAAAAGCTTGCAATGCTTTCCATAGCAATAAATGGATGTGAGATATATTAACAAAAAGAAGCCGTGGAAAGTAGCAAGGGGAAGTCAGCAATGACTCCAGCTGAGCCAAAGTTGAGTAAGAAATACTTTTTTCATCCCTGGAGAATTTCTGAGATCTCTCTCTTTCTCTCTCTCTCTCTCTCTTTTTTTTTTTTTTTTTCCCCATCAAACCAATAATCTGAAAATAAATACATAAAAAAATTTAAAACACATAAAAAGTTTCAAACACCTCATTTTGATCTCATTTTGATCTTTTCATATTTTCCAGCCTTTAATTTACTTCAACTTATGATTTTCAATGCAATAAAACCACATACCCTCTCCCATTCCCCCAATTCTTTAGATTACATTTCGTTGGGGGCCTCCTTCCTGAATTTGTGAATAAGGAGATGTTAATTACCAACCTCAAACATAACTAGCAGAGAGATAGTAGCAATGCTGAAATTAGTTTAATTTTAGATAATTTCTTGTTTTCCCACTGTCAAAACACAAGGGGTCTGAATGAGGGACAGCTGCCCATGAGGGGTGGACTGGCAGAACAGAACTACTTCTGTTTGTTGGGTTCCTCCTTTTTCCTCCAGCTTGGCATCATCACCACTTGTAAAACAGATGATGAAGGTACCATTTCTCAAAGTATCAGCCAGCTTCTTTAGGGAGTATGTAATTTTATTAAGGTGTCTCATATACTCATACACACATATATGCATATATTTATATACAAACATATATAAAAATAATTTTTTTATTTGTGTTAATGTTTATATTTATATTTACATTTATACACATCTGAAAGAGAAAGTTCAATGTGTATTTTGTAAAGATGTGGGGTATTTTTTCACAAGGAAAGAAGGAATTGGTAAAATTGTATAGAGGAAAGGGATTAGCTTTAAACATCCACTGCAAGATAGAAAAGTTTCTGTTTGATGCCAGAGTGAGTCTTTTCTAAAGATCAGCCCAATCAGACTGGCTTGACTGTTGTCAGCACAATGAAACACTGCATTCAAACTTTCAGAAACATGTTTATATTTTTCAGTATGCTGCTGGCTTAAAAGCAAGCTTACTGTGTGGAAGTGGGTAGGTGCATGTGGCGTTTCTTTTTATTGCAGCTTCCATTTATATCCTCCCTTTAAGGAACACTTTCCTGGTTATTCCATTTCCCACATTGTCGGTTCCTAGAAAATAAAAATCCACTCTTCCCTCATGCAAGAGGAGCAATGCAAGATTTTTCAACCTGATGTTTTTCATTCTTTTAGACCACACTGTATACAGGTGGCATGTGAAAAAATGGTGTGTGTATGCACACATGAGTGCTTGCATGGCAATTCCCTCTCTGGAAGATGGTCCTGTTTTAAACCACTGCCGTCTGCTAATGCAGATATCTACTCAAATAGCACAGTGTCTACTTGGAGTAACTCCACTAACAGACAGGAAGTGTTGACTGAGATCTTCCTTCTAACAACTGTGAAGGGGAGCATGAAATGTGCCCGAGATTGCAGACAACATGGCTTTCCCTTCCCAGACTAATTTTTGATACCAAAACCATTTCCCAGAGTAATTTCAGGTAAACAGGTAAAATCTTGAGCATTTTAGTGAACTGACAAAATCAATTACTACTTCAAGACAACTGGAAAATTTTGTTTTCAACTTTTTTTTTTTTTTTTTTTTTTTTCTAGATTTCTCCCCCAACCCCCAGGATAATTACATTTCTAAAGGAACAGTTATTTAAGACCTCCCAAGTAAAAAATAAAAAAATAAAAAATCTCATAACAGAATTGGTGCTGTGAAACTATCTCAGATGTCACTGAACAGGAGGTGGGCTGCAAACAGCCCTTTCTTGGTATCCTTTGTGATTTTGACAAATTCACTAGTGTGCAGAGCTCTATGTACTATGAGCATATTTATTTTGTACATGAAATCAGCACTGTGCACAGATCCTTCTGTTCCTTATTTATACTTTCAAAATTCATGCAAAGGTGCTGCAGACGTTTAAGGCCCCTCACTGCCCAGCTCTGTGACTTGGCCACAGAGCTCCTGCATCCTTTCCTTCCATAAAATATATTTAGGCATTTGCCTTGTGGCAAAGATGGGAGCAAGCTGAAGCAGTGGTGAAATAAATTCTGTAACTAATAAAAAGCCTAATACCTTGTTCCCTTCTTCAGTCCCAATAGTTTCATTGTTTGCTTTGCTTGACTTGAGGCTGTGAGAAGGAAACCCAAAAGGAGATTTTTTTTGATGAAGTGTCCGAAATTAATACCACTGCCCCAATACAACAGCAGTGACATAAAAAAGAAGTAATGCTTAGCTATGGAGTTTTGTTTTCAGACAGATAATCAAAAGGGAACTTGAAGAGATATTCAATTACAGGGAGACCCTATGGGCTGAAAGGCAGCGCGGTGCAACGTGCCTCTGCTGCGGTTGAAGGCACACGAAATTGGAAAGCGCCGGAGGGGAGGAGGGACAGATCCTGGGGGTGCTGGCTTTGGTGGCAGCAGGCGATATCCCTGCTCCCATCTGACAGCAGAGCCTGGAGAGGTGTGGGGGATAGGAAAGGTGTATGGGACCTGTCAGTGCTGGGTGCTTGCCTGTCTCTGGGACTCACTCTGCAGCACTCTGCTCAAGCCACTAGGTCCCAGTACTACCATGGGGACTAAGCCCATGTTTTCTGTCACAGAAACTCTTAGAGCTGCCTGAAGTGACAGAGATGTCTCCAGCTGCGGCATGCAGGGGCATCAGATGAGAGCGCCAAGATATATAATTAGACCCAGCAGCGGCGAGGTGCTGTGCAGTGGCTGACGCAGATGTCTCACCTGGAAATCTCTTATCGTTGATGCACACTGTGTTATCACATCTTTACAGAGAGGCTGTGTTTGTTTGTAGGAAATAATGGGACAACAGCAGAAGAAATCTTAAAGTTTTTTGCCTACTGATGTTTATTTGCCTGAAGTAAGGAGGGTGTTGCTGCTGTCACTTGTTTCTCCCACCTAGTTTTGGAACAATAATGGGGTTGATGCACCTGAAGTGCTTTAGGAAGAATCCATCTGGAGGGGATGGTCCTCCCACAGTCCCTCATGCATTCCTGTGTGCTTCCTGGAAGCATCAGGGAAACACAATTGTACCTCTGCTCCACTGCAGTCATAACACTGGTGAATTAACTTGTTTTAGGGCAAATTTTTCAAAAATGTGGATTTTTCTGCTCCCTTTGTTGCTGAGATATGAGAAAGATACTGGTATGCTGGAGCAAGTCCCAAGGAGGCTTTGAAGTCTCTCTTGTTGGAGAGATTCAGAATTTGACTGGGCACAGCCCCGAACATCCAGCTCTGAACTGGCCTGTCCTGTGCTGGGTTTTGGACTGGAGATCTCACAGCTCTACCACCATCTCAGGGAACCACATTAGGCTCCTAAGCTGTCACAGTTCGGGAGAAGTTTTGTAGCAACCAACAACGGGAACAAGACCCTTCTCCCTCTTCCAAATTTCCTTTGTTAAGAAATTCCAAAAACTATTCTACAGAGGCTGAGAGGCTCCACATATAACCTTTTGGTTTTCATTCCATAGAAGATATAATCCTCCTTCATTGCCCCATAAACCTGTGCCATAATCTCTAGGTCTTTGTTGACTCTGCTCCAGATACCACCAGCTCAATCATTGCTGAATTAACCAAGACACTGTCCACCACAAAAACACCACCTGTCTCTCCTCCTGGAATGCTTCTGGTTCTTAGCAGGGGGCTGACATCCACCCATAGTCTGCAGAATCATTATCTTATTTAGTTACATTAAAGTAATCTCCTTAGAAAGGACTTATTGATGACTTACACTCAAATGTGCAAATAATATGCTTATAGAACATTAAAATGGCTCTAATAGGATGGTAATAATTTTATTTTTTTTTTTTAATATGGATGATTAGAAACTTCAGTAGTTAGGAGCTATTAATGGACTCGCCATAAAGTATGAAAGTCTATGCTCATGAAACTCTAAATGACAGTACTGCCTATAAATTTTACTGGAGGTGAAAAGAGCAGTAATTACATGGCTGGCACTGGATGTAGCACTTTCTGCAGAGGTACTAGTGGCAGATCTTTACCTCCTGTTGTGAAGCACTATGTTTGGGCATTGCCAGTAGCCTGAGCATACTGTAAATTACATTTGTTTTCTGTGATGGACTTCTGCACAAACAGGAAGAAAGAGATGCTTTATTAAAAGAAAAATTGGCAAACAGTCAAGCATAGATGGCTTAGAGAGTGGCAATGCAACAAAGAACGTAGAGCACCTGGTTCCGTGTTGTCTGACTGGCTGTGTGGATGATAATGACTGAAAAATGCATTAGCTGCTGGCAGAAAAATGAGTCTGAGATTATTGTCCAGGCACTAACATGGACATGTTGCAAACACACCAACTTTGCTGGCAGCCTCCCTGGCAGGAGCAGTGGAGAGGCCAGGGAGTGGGTAGTCTTGCACAGAGACAGGTCAGCTTCCAGATAATTGTCTGCATCGCCAGATAAATAGAGAAACCTTTACAAGGTTGGTTTCCTGCTACCAAACTGGTAGCAAAATGAGATGCAGCTACAGCCAGGGTCACTACCTGCCTCCCATGCAGCAATTACTGTAGGGTACCAGTGACACATACTTTTCTCCTTTTTAGTCCTCCTTTGAGCCTTCCAAACCAAGCCAGCCTCAGGTTCAGAAAAATATCTCAAAGAAGTATTTCTACCCATCTCCAACTTGATTACTGCTCTGTGCTTCTTCCTGACAAAATGCATATTTTAACTTTCAGTTCTTGAAAGAAGTTCATCAGGGCAAGGCAAAATTTTGTACTTCTTATTAGGATTCCCAGAGTAGTAGGGCCTAATTTTCAGACTGGGAACTTCAAGTATTTACAACACAGGTTATAATGTAAAACAGCAAGCTGGCAACACCTTCTGAATTCTCATCAAATAAATGGAAAATGTTCAACACAATGTCACATATTTCTGCTAGTGCTAAAAATACCAATGAACATACACCTATTCTACCATCTGAGTTGTTTGTCTGGTAGCCTTTGATCATGTACATGGAAGAAAACAAACAGAAAACAATCATTATCAGGAATACAAGTAGCTGACTAATGTGATATACAAAACAATTTGTTTTTGTATATCAATCATAAGCTCTTCAAGTACAAATTACTCAATTGGAAAAAATGTTTTTAGGATAGACTTAAACTGTGAAGATCATGACAGCTTGGATAGAATGGTCTCTGCATACAGTAATTCAGTATTTTTGTTTTTTTTTTAATGCTCAAATCCTCATTCAGCACAAAATTAAGGATAGCAGTTCTTGGGCACAGAAGTACTTTTTAAAGGATAAAAGAACATCACCTCATAATGCTCAGAACCTCTTGAAAACTTGCATTCCAGAACTATTTTTGTGATATGGTTATAATAGCAAGCTCTAGTGGTGAAATATTTGGAAGGATTAAGGTATTCTGATAAACAGAATGACACAAAAGAAACCTCAATAATTTCTGCTTGGAAAGTCTTTTACAGAAAGCATACATGTGGGCATGGTTCATTAACCTGGTATATCTTTCCCTCTGTCTTCTGCCTCAGTACTTCAGTGGTCAAGTTACATGGTATAGAGCTCAGCAAGAAATGTTTTGCTCAGAATTACTCAAGCCTATAACAGAGAGAATGCGCAAAAACTCAGCTCACTCAGGGAGATTTGATTTAAGGTCTTGATTTCCTTATTCTGGAAGAAAACTCCCTCCAGAGTGGTAAGAACTAGCAGATTAGAAGACAGATGAGCAGACAGAGAAGATCTGAGGAGCAAACACCAAGACTGTAAGGACTTGTTCAGAATTTAGAAACCTGAGAACCTGTTTAAGGTGAAGGAGATCATGTTTGTGACTTCCAGTTTATACCTGCCTGGAAACTTGGCTTGTGTATTATCCTAACCCTCACCAGCAAAAAAAACCAACAAAACAAAAGAAGACAAAACTAAACTAAACTCTGTGAAGTTTCACACTGCTGTAAATTGATGTTGTGTATACTGGCACTGCCTAGCTCCTTTTCTTTTATTGGAAATGAATTAGGTAGTGCCCTTCCCCAAAAGGTAGGTTTCTGCCCTTTGTGGTGAAAGACCCTTCTCATAGGGCGCTTCTGACATGAAGAATCTCACACTGATCTCAAGGTGAAAGTACCTTTTCTCCTCTCCTGGACCACTTTGTCTTTCACCTGATAGATTTCTGTTGTATCTTTTAATTGCATTTGTCTCTGCAAAGCATACTGTGAGACAGTTTTCATAAAGACACTTTAAGCTAGATGCAGTTACACACTGCTGCAAGCATGCCTCTTGTCAACCACAGCCAAGACCATGCCAGATGCCTTTAAGAACATTGCAGGAATGTTGTTTGTGGATAAATGGGTAGCTGCTCTCAGTGACATAAATTGACACATATTCTTGATCTCAGAGCCCTTGTAGCATCAAATGTTATAGCATGAAGCTTGATGGAACACATACTGCAGCCAACCCATGCCAGACTTTATACAAGTACAAAGAAAACATCTGTTCTTTTCAGCAAATTGCTACCTTGGAACATGTTGCACAGGGTCATGTTCAAAAGATCTGATGCTTCATCAGTCTTTGCAAATACATTGATTCCAGTCCAGCCAGAATTTAATAAGATGGAAAATGTCCTCTTACCACTGCACTGGGGATATCACAAGCCATAATTAGTTAACGATTGTAATGTTTCTAGCCTTTTTGGATGAATAATTTCCTTGTTGAAAACAGAAACTTTGTGTTAACCAAAATTATTCTTATTTGGCTGAGGATCATATTTGGAAAAAAAAAACGAAAATGTTTGTTTTATTATGCACAGAAGGCACCAGATTTTCAATTTGAGGGGAACAACACTGTCTGTGCTTAAATTAAATAAACAACATAAAAGTAAAACAAATAAAATTAAACTTTTGTTGTTGTTGTTTTTAAACAAAATATTGCACTTTAGCAGATGCAGCTTGCCAAGAAAAATAACATTCTGTATAAAAAGGAGTATTCTGATTTGATTTTTCAGTATAACTATCATGTAAAAAATAAACAATTGCTCACAAAGCTGTAGGTGCTGAGTCTTCAGGATATGTTTCTGAAAGACAAGGGATCTTTCTCTTTTCACCTGGTGTATCAGTGCAGGCTCCTCGACTCCCACCGTGGATGATGAATATTGCTCTACTCATTGAAACACTGTCTCATAGTGAAATTAAACATCTGCAGTCTTGTAGGCCCCTAACAAATGCAAAGATCAGTGATAGGATTCATATCACTTTAGTTTTCTAGCCTCAGCTACAGGTATAGATTTCCTTTACAGTCAATGGAGTGAGGGAGAAACATTTCCAGTGAAGATTTATTTCATCCCAAGACAGATACTTAAAAGAGATTGGATCCTTCATAGAGAATCCCCTCTACTGACTAAGTAAAGCACTTGGACACCTAACTTTTGGAGGAGTGAAAAATGCCCATGATGAATCTTGTCCTTATGTATTTTTCCTTATGCCAGGGAAATTCTGTTCCAGATATTTTTACTCACTATTTCTACACTAAAAATGAACAACATTAAAACCTGATGTTTTCACGGAGATAGTCTTGTTCTCTTTTTACTTGCATGGATCTAAAAACATGTTATTAAAGACAACAGATACTATCTAGTGTAAAACTGGAGGAAGTCAGGAGAGGTCTTTTATGTTTGCTGTACAAAAGACCATGCAACTATACTATTCTGACACCATGTGGACTAGGTTTTTTTTTCTAACAAGAAACAAAAGTTCTAGCTTTAAGAGGTGGTGAGAATAAAACAAAAATACACCATAGCACTTCCTAAACTTTACAGTCTATTAACATGAGAATAGCCCCTCTCGTCCTTTTGTTATGCTTGCTTTTGCTTTTTAGGGACAGGAGCTGTTCTTGGCTGTGTATCTGCACGGTTTGGTGTAGCCCCACCTCCACTGGAGTTATGTTACAACAAATGAACATTAATGAACAACAACAATAATGCAGAATAGAAATGGAAGATGACAGCAGTTTAGGGTTGTATCACTGGAGGCTCAAAACTTCATTTTTTAAAGAATTTATCTTGAAGACCTGTTCATTGGAAGGGTAGACCCAGGTGCACTTCACAGGGTCTTTGTGCAATGATTAAGAGCTGAGTTGTGCACCAGGCTAATTATACTGTTGGTTGTGGTCCAGTGAAGACTTAAATTTGCAACTTATTAGAGAGTTTATTGGATTGCCAACCCAAGCATTTCTTAGAATAAACAGTTTTCTCTTAATTTTGCTGAAACTTCAGGTTCTTGTAATATGATTGTTAAAGGTAATAAAATTTCAGCAAGTTAAATATCATAAGCTTTGGATATTCAGTAAAGCAGAACTAATTTAGTTTATAGCAGAAGGCTTTCCTCTATCCCATGAAGTTTGCTATGGAAACCTGACAAACTGAAGACAGAGAAAGCAAGGTTAGATTCAGCTGTGGTGCACCACCCAGATGAGGCTGGTGACCTGGGCAGCTGGGCCATGTCTGCAGACAACTCTTCTTCCTGCAGCAGCTGCTCTGTGGGGGTGATTGGGTTTGCAAAAGGGAAGAAGTCAAGTGACTGGAAACTTCTGCTCCTCCTGCCTCTGAGAACCAGCTTTAACCTGAACTGGGTTAAAATTTTGGTGGAAAGGACAAATGTGGGACTGGTTGTAAACCTGTGAAGTCTTCTGGGTATGTAAAAAGTTTTCTAGGTGAGCAATAGAAAGTAAAGTCAGATCTTGTTCACATACTTGCCCCCCCCCCCTTTTTTTTAAAATAAAAAAATAAAAGTTTTGTCCTATTGTTAGAAAGGGCTGAAATGAAGCTTCCTTGAGAAAGTCTGATATTTAGATATTTGTTTTCATTGAAAATTGGGATAAGAATTAAAAGATCAAAACTTTTGGAAACCAAAAATTCAGAAACCTTACTCTATAAATGTCAAGTTGCATTGTTTCAACATGTTTTATTCTAAGATGACGTTTTGACTTTCTCTTACTGGAGGTATTTGAGTGTACTAAAAATCTGGGATTTGGTTATTGACAATGTCTCTGTTGGCAGAATAAGCCTGTAATCCTGTTACACAGAGAGAGATCTCAGTTGTCTTGTGGGGCTTGTACTACAGTGAGGAGAAATAACCTGTAACAAAAGAAAAAGTGGTGGGGCACACCCTGATCCCTCAGTCAGATTCAGAATTTTACGCTGATGTGGTTCAGTCACACGTTTTGCTTTCCTTTATAGAAAATTCTTTCAAAGTTATTTTTCTCCAAAACATTTAAATTAAGATGGAACTGAGTTTTCTGAGGAAAACTGTGTTTTCTGGATGTTTTATCCAGCAAGCTTAGTGATTAATGTTGAGGATTCTTAACCCTTTGCCCTCCAATTACTCAGTTTGCAATGCAATTTCACAAATGTATTTATTCTGTTTTTACAAGAATAGAAATGGTGTAGTCACAATACTGTCAAGGCTTATTATATATATATATATATATTTACTAGTTGGATTGTAAACAGAGATAGCTTCTTTCATATTTTAAAATAGATGCAGGTATATTTTTTACCTTAGGCCCACCCTGGGCGTGTGACTTCCTTCCCTTTTAGCTTGTCTCTCAGATTAACAGCTGATATAGATATTCACATTCATAATTTAGAGTTTTGGGGCTACTATAATCATGACAAGAGCTAAAAAGGCAGGCTTTGACTTTCAGTAAGCTAGTTGCTGTGATTTGAAAAAAAGAGAAAAAACAAGTTTGTTTTTTCCACCATAATCAGTAGGTCTAAAAAAAAAGATAATCTTCTTCCCTTGCCAGTCAGTGGAAACCTGTGAAGCAAAAGCAAGGCATGGTTTGTAGCCCATTCAGTAAGATATTGGATGCTAGCCTAACACATTGCAAGCTGTATAGCAAAGATCATTCTGGTAGTGGAAGACTTTGAATATCCTCTTCTGCTGTCCCAGAATAGAAGTGTCATGAACAAAATAAAATCCCTGTCTAAATAAGATTACCTTCTGGTTTGGTTATCTATATCTCCTACTCCATTTTTGCATGGTTTCCAAGAAAAATCCTGTCCTGATTGCTTAGGGTCATCTCAACCAGACTTCAGAGTAGATCAAGCTTTCGGAATGCAGGTAGCTGGGCATTCTGCAAAGCTCACCCAGGTTAAATGTTGAAGGGCCTAAAAAGAGAGAGGTTACACGAGCATCATGAGAATCCTGTTGCCCTTCAATCATGAGTGCCTTCAGCCACTACAATAGGCTACACCAAATGGCCTCTACCCCTCTGCTACTCTGGCATTAGCTGGGATTAGATGTACAAATATTGGACAGATAACATGCAGAGATAGGAATCCTGACCTTGTCAACAAAATCGAGTCAGGCCTGAGCTTTCTTAGTGAAGAAGGAAGCATTGCTCCTCTGCACCTTTCACTTAACGGGGGGTGCCCTGACCCTGGTGGTACTTGTGATTCCTCTCCTGGGCATCAGAATTTGGGCACTATGCTGTGGCCACTGCTGGACAGCATCCTGTATGGTGATGCTCTGTACTTGCTGCTGTGTTTTAGGGTACTTTCCTTATTCAGAGTAAAAGCTCTTGATTGCAAGTGATCTATTCTTATTGATTTGGAAAGGCTGAACTTTAGATAGCTGTTGTTTAACATCTCAGAACTTTCATATTAGATTAGAAAGATATCCTTGACTCATTGCCCTGAACATCATAATATATATGGATCAAACAGTTCTGCTTTTCCAGGATCATTTTTTGACAGCCCTGTCCTGTAATAACAAATTAGTTCTGTGGCTAGGATTCTTTCTGTTGTACTAGATAGGACTAGAGAGGACAACTCAATCATTCACCCAAATTACCTTCAATTGCGTCTTCAGCCCAGCACAGTCCAAAAAATACTTGTCAGCATCCCATGACAATGCAGGTCCCCCTTTTTGAGATCTTAGACTAAGACACTGAAAAAACTGCTTTGTGTCATGGAAGAAAGCAGTAAACATCATAAGCCACTGGTATAGTTGGTTATTTTCCTTCTCTTAGCGGTTTTATTCAATAAATCTAAACTATGTATTTATTATTATTCTTCCTTTTTTTTTTCTACTACAGCGAGTGTGTGTGTGTATATATGTAATATATCTATAATACACTGTATATAGAACTACCTTTGAGTGGATATGTATTTATGATTTAAGCACATGCATACTCACATACCTTTAGCTGCTTCCACTTTTCAGTTAAGACAAGTTATTTTTTTAGTTGGTATTCACTGAAAATAAGAGAGTGGCTTTTATGTTATATAGTGAAATGTCCTTTAATAGTTCCAAATATCTGTCTTCCACAGCCCTCCAATTCAAATGCTCCGTTCTGGCTGAGTTGGCACATAATAGTTTTCAGTTCAGAGCTATTTATTATTCTGATACTTTTAAAGCAGTAGGTAGACCAAGTCCTGTTTTGGATTGTGTATTTTCTCTGCACATGGCACACATGATCAAATTAGAGTTACTGCATTGTGTCGTTAGCTGACTTTCAGGTGCCTGAGGAGTTTGTCTTTAACTGTTCCAGTGAGGTTTTACATTTGCATCCCTCAGATGCAACCCTTTTTTGAATTTTCCTTTCTCCACAGCACATTATTCTGCTCACCAGGTAGTAACTGTTCCAGTAGTCACTCTCTCTCACACAAACTGTTTCTTTCTAAATGTCAGGGGTGACTGTAACGAGCCAATGAAAGTAAATTGTGCTACAGAAGGACTCAGCAATTAAAAAAGCATGACAACAAACACCTCCCAGCCAAGCAGAACCGCAAACAACTCATTATAATTATTCCAGCCTGTTTGAACCCGACTTCCGCTTGCATACTCAAGCGGAGCTGCGAGGCACTTCTTCTCCATCAGTGCTGAATAAGTCTTTTGCTGACTTCTTATAGCCCAGCATAGATAAGGGCTCTTCAGCTGTAATTTTCTTGAGTTCTTAATAAGGAGAAATTTTAGAAAGCAAAGACTAGTGTACACAATAAACTAAATGTATATATGTGAGCAAGGAAGTCAACGTGCTGCTTCTTTCTCCTGTTTGCTTCCGTGTGAGAAGCAAATTGAGACTAAAGCAACTAAAGGGTTTGGATGCACTTTTCTCCTGGTTCTTTAAGCTACATGTGTGTACGGTTTGCTGGATGCTGTTTTCACAGCTGTTCTCCAGCTCTGTGGTTGTGAACCTGGTGTTACTCCCAAGAGCACAAGGTTTATCTCTATGAACTGCGTGGCTGTGATGGACTGCCATGGTCAGGACTTGGGCACCGCCCTGGCAAAGAACACCAAGAGACTTGCAGTTATCATAGGATGTTTTACATGCATCTTCTGTTTGGAAGGTACAGATAGATTATTTCGGTGTACTGGGCTTCTATTTCCAACCTAAGCAAGAGCTTTCCAGAGAGACTAACAGGAGCTGCTCCAAATGAGACCTCAGACATGAGTTTGAGGCTGGGTTGGAGAAAGGGGCACTTTGGTTTTGCTTTACCCATTTTCTTTGACATTATAGTCAACGCCATCATCCTTGAGTTATGATGGAATTTAGGTATTAAGGAGCTCATAAAAAGTGAAAGGGGCACATTGAGGGTAATGACTTATCTCCATAGCTCTGTTTACAAAACATCTGATACCAGTAACATTACATCATGGCTACAAAAGGGAGGGTGAGCGCAGTGTTGCTGGAGTATAGCAGGGGCATGTCTGCAGCTTCCTTTGTGGATGGCACAAAAGGCAGTTTGAGGCTGATCTTTACATCGTGTCATAGTCAGGAATGAAAACATCTGGGGAGGAACATCTGGTGGATCTGGTTACCAGATCATGACAGCTGGGACATGCTGAGCAGAAACTCAGTTGTTCATGAAGCTGGCTGCATGTCCATTTTAACTGGGACAACATGGAAAAATGTTTTAGGCTTTACATGTTCATGGTTGGGCTGAGATGAGCTAAGGAGAAAGATGGTTTTGTTTCACAATGAGCTGTGCAGTAGGTAATGTGCATCCATTTATTTGGAGACTGCAGGTGGAATTCATCAGAAGGTCAGATAGGATCTATGTGCCAATTACATCCCTCTCAAACCTTTGTGCACAGGAATGAATTTCACCTTGTCTGACCCACGAAGGCATGTGAATACCTATCTCCATTTTCTTAACACTACATTTTCATAGTTCCAAATTGCTAGATTTTTCTTCTTCAACAATAACTTTCCTTGATGTATATCTGCTTCTAGTCTAATACTTACCTCTAGCTTGAAGTGAATGGCAGAGATCTCTTTAGTCTGCAGTTGCAAGGGTAACTGAATCATTTACTTTTATAAAGTGAAATCCATTTCTTCTCAAGTCTTCTGCAACTGAGGTAGTATTTGCAGAACACTTTGAAGATGAAAAGCACTACATTATATAAATATTAAGTATTATTTTTAAGTATTTTTAGTATTATATCTTCATCATCTGTGGTTTTTAAAATTAATATGAAAAAAATCCTGTGAATACCCAAATGCCCAGTAAAATGCATATCCTTTTTCTAATCTTAATGCTTTATTTTCATCTATGAATCCTCTTAATCTTTGAAATTAATTACCATGATTAAAAATGGGAGATGTGTTTTCCCAGAACAATCAAATTGTTCTGTTGCAAATTTTCATACTCATTTTGCATCATTAGTTTAATTTCTTTTGATATTAACACACACATGCATACACTCACGGTTCTGGATAGGACATCTCTCTCTTTAGAATGAAAGGAAGCCTTAATGTGCTACTTGCTGACTACAGCCAAAACTGACCCCTAGGACCGAGAAGGGGTCTTGCGTTATCTGCCTTGGGGTTCTCTTTGTGGGCAAAGGAAAAGACTGCTGACCCTTCTCCTGCTTAGGAGAGTTTTTATCCATCCATCCAAAAAAATTGACTTACGAAATTGAGACACTCAACAAATAGGGTATATTCACAATGAATGCATGCCAGTGGGAAGGAATCATTCATTATACTGCAGTAGCAGGACTTATACAAATGACAATTTGAGTTTAACCCCAAGTCACATTTCTTTGTCCGTGTGAACTGTCTGACTTCTACTCCAGTGTCAGAAAACCAAATGCAAGAGGACTTCTACTGTGTTGGGGAAGCAAAATGGAATAAAGTCTGGTACTTTAGTAGGTGACTGAAAAGGGCCTACAAATGTGTTTCATAACAATTGAAGCAAGAGCAATTTCTTGCTGTGGTTGGGTTTTGATCCAGTCTTCTCCACATATTGCTGATATTTGTATTCAGGATTTTGTCACACTTCTGTTCATTGTCTACAGCAGTTGTGCATGCCTGTGCCATATTCCCTTTAAACAAAAAGAAGAGAAAAAAATATCTAAGTCCTTATGCTGTTCAGATCCCCTGACCAGAGACAGTGGGAGAGAAGGGGAGAAAGAACTCTTTTAAAATATTAGTGTCAGTATGTTTCGAAGAACCTCTACATGCAGCACTCACAATGTGAGGCTCTAAGGAAGTCAATTGAATGGTTCCCTAGGAAGATCTTGCTTTGATATAACACAGAAGGTTCCTTTTGTTGCAAAAATGGCAAGAAGAAAGGGGACAAAATGTGTGAGCTGAAAAGGGAGAGACTGAAATAGTCACATCACAGGCACTCAAAATGGATCTTTTATTGTAGATCACAACAATACAGAATTTCAAATGCAGAAAGGATTCAAGAATAGAAAGGAAGGCATCCAGTGTGCAAGAAAAGCACAAGGAGATATGTCTTTTATTACCTCCCCCCCACACCTTTTTTTTTGTTCCCCACTCTCATCAGAACAAAGAGAAAGGTCAGGCATGAGATGTAGAGATTACTTTGGTGATACAGGCACTACTGTCATTATATGTGACTGACAAAATGGAAATCATCCATGTGGAAATCTCACAGAAATAATTATTAGTCCAATTGTCTGTGGAAAGAGGTACATGTGTGTGTGTGGAAAAGAAAGTGAGACAGCTTAGTCAAAAAAGGAAGGAGAACCAGCAGGACGAAGCAACAAGAGCTGAAATGGGAAAACCCTGTGAAGTGGTTAAGCTAGCTGAAGGGATGATGGCAATGTGGAGCCATGAAGCTGAACAGTATAGGGATGGCTGAGCTTCTGCAGGTTGCACATTCCTTACAGAGTCTGGAATAGCTGAACATTTGTGGTCTAGGAGATCCGGGCATGAATCTCAGAATGGTTGGGAAATGGTTTCTTTGTTCTTGGAGGGTAATTGAAGGAAGTAATATCACCTTAATCAACAACTTATAATTATGATTATTTTATATATATATATATATATATATATATATATATATATATACACATTGTTTTCAAATGAATATCAGAAAATCTTTGCAGACTCTAAAAATCCAGTTTGAGGAAACCCTTGTTTTCTTTTCAAGTAATAACATTGTTACCAGCTACAAGTGATATGGTACAAAGACTTTCCATAAATGCTCTAGCTCTCAGGTGTGACAAGACAGCTCGACATGACCACTGAGTTTCCTTGCCATGGCCTTCTCTGTGCTAGAACAGATCAAAGACCAGGGAGGAGATGGAGGGCACAGAGGATGATACCTGAGGATGAGTGTGGTGTTTAGAAAAGGTATTGGTGAAATGCTAGGAGTGCCACCAAGAGAGGTGGAGCTCAGCCTGGGATAGGGAATGAGCCCTGGCATATGGTAGTGTTGTCAAGTGAAATAAAGGTAAACAGCAGCTGAATTTTCATGGATGGAAACCATCTCCCAGAGGAGGCAGGAACTGGAGATATGCTTTGGTGTCTGTGTTTCAAGTGAAGGCCTGAGGGATGTGATGCCGAGTGAATACTCCGGTCTGGCTCCCCCCTGTGTGGTATGGAGGTGTCTGACACCAATGCGTGTTGGGGGCAGCTGGGCACAACCTGAAGGTCATGTGGCCAATTTGTGCGTGAGCAATTGACACCTCCAAAAATCTGGCAATTAAGTGCAGTGACTATATAAATGGAGATATCAAGGGACATGGAGGGAAAGAAGTCCACTGAACCACGACCATTTTCTATTTAGTTATGGGGAAGGAGGGAAAGAAAGAGCAGAAGTAATCTGATATTTCCACATTCTTCAAAGCACAAAGTTCCAAGATATCACTCAAATTACAGAAACAGAACAAGTGGCTACAAAATTTTCACAAACCGTACCTTGACCTCCCTTCCTTCCCTGCTCTCAGCGTGGAGAGAGGATTAGCTGTAAACTCTGATTCTGTGGTCACTTTCTGTGCTCACTTTATTGCTTTGACTGTTCTCTACTGTGGCTCTGGAAAGTACAGGAAATCTTTTATGTAATGAAAGTTAGCCCAGAAGAAGGATCTGCTCTGATTAGATTCCCCAGAAGACAATACCAGCTCTAATTCCTTCAGTTTAACTTTCCACTTCCGGAGGATTTGCCAAGGAAGGAATTTATTTATTATTATTTTTTTTTCCCTAGACAAATGTATTAATATTTAATAAAAAGAAAAGCCAGATGACACTTCTAAAGAAAATAACAAATTTACATAAACCTTTGCTGTATTTGAACAGAACAAGGTAAATTGAGGAGGTTTAACTCAGATATTTTTTCCTTCTCTAAAAAACAATAACATAACCAGAAGGCATGAACTTCAGAAAGTGTTTTTTTTTTTTTTTTTTTTTTTTTTTTTTTTTTTTTTTGTGGTACTCTATATCAAGATGTCTTGGGACTTAAATGTATGACATCCTCTTCCCAATTAACTTCTCTCCTGATGCTGGCTTGCACCAGTGCTTGACCCCTGTACCAGGCACTGGCAGATAGCTTACTAAAAAGTGCAGAGTTAAGGGAGGTTATTCCACCACAGACTGTCTCCTCAGGCTTTGCCTGTGTGAATGAAACTGTCTTTTTGCTTAGCAAATTTTCAGCATTTTTAGTCATAGAGGTTTATTGCCTTTCTGCCCAGGATTGGGCATTTTATTTTATTTATTTATTTCTAATTATTTTTATTTTGTTTTATTCTAAGGTGAGTCTATAGTATAAAAGATTATATGGACTATTTTAAAGAAAAAGAATTAACTCTCAGGAAAGCACAAAAGAAGGGTAAGAATTTCTGCCACTAGGTAGGCCTACCTGGTGCCAAGCTCTCTTGACTTCCCTCTTATTTTCCTTTAATATCTTGTTAAATACCATCTTTGTCTGGCTGCTGGGTGACACAGATTTCACCCCAAGGACGGATAGGGACCATAGAGGCCATGAACACTGTGATACAACATTTCTAACTCAGTACACAGGTGGCACACTGAAGAAAGTTCTGATTTTGTGGTGCCCTCACACCAGCCTGTTTCAGTGGCTCTCTCTTCCCTCCAGTTGTATGTATCCCCACAGAGGTGAAAGCATCAGTAAAAGACTGATCACTTAAACATCATTTCCCTCCTGGCTCACCATTTTGCTCAAAAGGCTTCACAGAGACATTTGCTAACTCTATTTTAGAAGGATATATCAAGTCTCCTACCAGGACCCTGTACAGTCTTTTTCAGTATCACTTTACTCTCCATTGCCAAGCTTTTAAACAAAAATAAACCAAGATAATGTCTATAAATCATCTTCTCTCCTTTCCAGCTCAGCACTAGTGGAAGACTGTGGTAAGTTATCATGTTTTTAACTATGAACCTGTCTGGCTCTTTGTCATTTATCTTGTGTCTCCCACTCTGGTCTGGCTCAAGGCTGAACATTAGCAAATGATGAATGCAGGGCTGTCTATCCTGGATTGTACTGGCATTATTAACCCATATTCTGCTGAATATTTCATAATATAATACATTATTCATGAATTTCTGGAGCTGTGGTATTGACTCTTAGGTTAGCTACCCTATATGTGGGGGTAGGACAGAAACGTTTGCTATCCAGGGGCAATCTCTATACTGCTTTCTCAGGGATTTTTCCTCACCCCTGTGATTCTGAATACAATAGAGAAGATTAGCTATTGTAAATTTATTTCACATTTATTTACACATCTGTCCTAATAGCATTTTTTCCAGGTGGCTATGGAATCATATTTTGATTTATTGTGTTTCTAAGATCCACAAGAAATAATTGATAAATGCAACAACGCTGTGGCTGTAACTTATAGTCAGTTCCCATTTGATTAAATAATGTTCTATTAAGTATTATCTTAATTTTCCTCTGTTCTCCATATATCTGTGTTCTTTCTCCCCTTGAGACATTGCCTCAGGAAGCAGCTGCTACATATAAGCATCAGTAATAGAAACACACAGGTCCTGTAGTCACCCTCTGGACAGAGCTAAACTTGCTTGAGACAAATCTCCGGAGGCCCAAAGTTCAGTTGGACTCTGCAGGTGTGATGGTTTCCTTGTTCTCAGCCTACAATTGAGTAAAGAGCCATCGTTCTGTCATTCTGTACTTTATTGTCTATTTAAATGCACATGTCACAAAGCAATAGCTTTACACCTGATGTTTCTCCATAAAACTCCTTTCTGAGAAGTATTTCATACTGAATGCCAAAGCAATGTTTACATTGACTGGAGTCTTCCTGCGAAACTGAGGCAGCTCTCTGATCTCCTGACCGTGGCTTAATTTTCAGGTTGAGATACATGTGATCACATGCATGGTGGGTGATAAATGAGCATATTGCCACATAAGATCTTTAGAAACATTGGCAACTGTTGCCCATCTGGGGGCTTTGGGTTTTCTTATCCTCTCTTTCTAACAGTATGATTGCTGGAACAGATGGTCAAGGGTTGTGGAAGATCTCCAAGCAAAGAACTGGCACAGATTTCAGGATGTTTATTTCAAGATCTTCACTATGCATTTTGTTCCTTTAAAAAATAAAATGGAGAACACTTCTGACCCACTTTAGGCCAAGTAATTCTGCAGAACTTGGCCAATTTCCTTCACTGAGCTCCTCTGCAGTGGTGGAACACAATCCATATCATCACTGTCTTTAGACTGCAGAACTGCTCAGTATTGTGCTTCAAAAAGATAACACTAAGAAGTTCCAGTATAAACTAATGGAAGGACCATAAATCTGTGCTGCTAGCTGCAGTCTACAAAATGATGAAGAAAAATGATGAATTGGGAAACATGATTATTGAGCAATGGAAAGTTATTCCAGTGTCCCCAGTCATATGCTCCTTCCTCCTGCTGCAGAGGTGGCATCATCAGGGGAATAAAACCCCAAAATAGATTATGTTGCCTGCAGCTGTTTGCATATGTACAAAATCATAACAAAGAAATCATCTCCAAGAGAGCTTAGGGTCACGACTCAGGGAGCTTGATTTTTCTACGGAGCATCTGCAGAGCCCCCTGCAGTGGTGATTATCAAGCTGTGTGTCATGTAATGAGGGGGCTAAAAATGGCTGAGGCTAGAGGCACTGTAGGTAGATGGTTAATGAGGTGCTAATTGGATAAGAAAAAAGAGAGGGAAATGAGCAGGGAGACTAGTGTATCTGAACCAGAAGAGCTGTGAAATGTGGAAACATACAGCGTATTTTTGGCTCCAGCTCCTATTCCCTCATTCTCACCTGTGCAGGAGTTGAATATTTCCCTTGACTCAGCTGGAGACCTTGTTGTCCCACACGACTGTTTTGCTGGTGCATGGACATGGAGCTCAGGTCCCATTTCATCTTGTCATGTCACCGACAGCTCTTCCTTACAAATTATCTACCTCTGTCCACTGCAGAAAAGAGCACAGATACTGATTCTTGCATTTGACTGATAGATGGTTTCTCTAAATGGCACAGAGACTCAGATATTCTGGGTTCCCTGGGTTAACCTTTGCTCTGGGTTTGAGCATCTTCCTTCTTTCAGCTATCATGTGAAACTTCTTTCTTGCATCTTTCTCTTGTAATATACTAGGGAATTATAACCATTAAAAACCAAAATCAAAACACCAAACCCCCTCATTTTCTCCCTTCTTCTTTTACATGTGGTTTTTGATAATGGTCCTTATAGAAATATTTCAATTGAACATCATCAATTTTTAAATTAAGACATTATAACCTGTATTCTAGTGGCTTCAGTATATCAATGTTATTTAATTTTCTTTGAAATATTTGATTTTTTTTTTTTTTTTTTTTTTTTTGTATAAGCATGGGATAAATTCTAACAATTTAGATTTTGGTCACAGTATTGCTTAAGATTTTTCATATGCCATAAATCAGTTCCTGTGGTTTATTTTCCTTCTTGAAACAGAGATCATGTTACACCCCTGGCTGTTGAAGGGCAGGCAGTGAGATTATGGTAATCAAAGACCATTCTTTGACTGAACGGGGATGGCCATACCCACACAAAATGGTAGTGTTACACATGTTCTCGGTGCCTGTAATTTCCACCTGGATTTTAGGCTGAATGGCACTGAGCTACTGTTCCAAACATGTTTGGATCCTCTGGAGACAGCAGGATTTTCAAGGTCTACAACTATGTGCAATGAAAGATGTGATAAATGCTGAAGTTGTTTTCTAAGTGAAATGAAGAAAATGAAAATTATACCAATGCTGATGAAGGTGAGCAGCAAGCTTTAGACTTAAATGGAGAAAATGACAGCATTATCAGTCAGTTATCATGGCAACCAAGGAGCCTAGAATTTGGGTGTCAACTTTCCAATCATATTGTCTCTACCTGGCATAGCAAGGTACATTTTCTTTCAAGGGAGTTTAATCATTTCTCTGCCGGAAGTCATTTAAATGTTTAAGCACCTGACTGCACTCAGGAACTGGGGGAATTCAAATTTCTCCTGGATACCTGCAACTATATGGCTATAGAGGAAGGAAAAAAAGAGAGAGAGAGAGAGAGGAAAAGACAGCTTGGTGAAAGCCAGGCAGAAAAATCAGTTGTACGAGACACCTTACTTGCTATTGCTACATCTTGGCTGATACGAATTTCATGCTCAGTGATATCCAGTGGCTGGAGTTAAAATACTGTAAATGCAGGTCTTCTCTAGAGACTGCACAGGCCATTTTTTTTGTAGTCTGAGCTGAACCAAGGATGCTAGCAATGGCAGACGTCTATGATGAAAAGTCATCTTTGAATGACATACTTGTCTTACTGCAGACACACATACATGGTCACATCTGCATTAGAGTCTGCAATGAGAAAACTGCAAAAGGCTTTAGAAGCATGGTTTTAATCAGGAATAATTTATTTTTGTGGCAGAGAAATAAGATTATGATGTAAAGTAAATCAGTAGCAGAATTAGAAAGCAGAAAGTCTTGAGATCTGGGATACTTAATCCTTGACCTGTTGCTCAACTGACGGTAACAGCAATCAGGCTACACGGGAATCCTCTTACTGAGTGCATGATGAACATGTAATCTATTTCTAAATTATGAACCGGATTATAGTTGATGCAGATGGGGTAGAGCCACTTGCAAGTAGATCCAGGAGGGAACCAACTACTTCCTGCATATCACATGTACCCACAATGCACACAATTTCTTTTATCAGATAGGTACAGGTATTCTTTTATCACACAGCTATGAGACTGGTGTATGGGGCAACTGATAGTCCAAACTACTGACCAAATAGGTTCTCCAGTTTCCTGTCTCAAGGACTATACCTATGTAGTACTATGTAATACAATAATATGATGCTGTGCTATTGCTTTTAAGCTTAACTGTATTGTCTATGCATTTTTTTTTCATTGCTTTATTGAATTTAAATCAGAGATTTAAAAGCTTCTACATTTTATTCACTTTCTTATTTGCCTTTAAAGACAAAACCAAAAAGTATTTAGTATATCATTATTCTAAAAAGTCACAGCAGGGAATAAAATTATGTTTGTACTGGGCACATTACTAGCCCAGTGGGAATCAATAAAATTTATCACTCTGCTGCTAAATTTCATTGAATAAGAGAGTCACCAAACAATTCAGCCAGCATCATCCTTGGCTTATCTTTAGTAAGTATGCAGTAAGGTAGAGAAAGAGTCAGCCATGTCACCCACTTCCACAATTTGTTAAGCATGGCATTGTGTTTGTGTGGGTGTCAGACATAGCTGTCCCTCAGGACTATTTTAATCAATGCATGGTGTCTCACAGCCTTGTCTCTACTGCAGTGTTGCTTCCTCCTCCCCAGCTGCTGCTAAGAGAGGGGTGTATATAGAGGAGAACAGGAGCTTTGCTAGTTGTCTTCCATGTGAATAAAATCCATGCTTACTAACATTTAGAAGTCTCCTTAGGGCTGACAGAGTAACGTAAACTGGATTTATGGAAAGGAGCAGAATTTGTCCTTTTTGGTCCCCCAGAAAGTCTGAATCAGGTCCTCGTATATAAGATCCTCCCACAGAGATGAAAACATTCCTTAGCCTGCTTCTTGTTTTGTTTGGCTCTTTTTCTCATCTGGACTTGAGGATATTTTGCTATATGTAATATATTTATTGCTAAAAATTTTATAAATGACAGTAAAAACCTTTAAGTTTTAAACATAATTACCTCAAAATCAAAAGTAAACAAACAAAAAGCAAAAAACAAAAACAAACAAAAAAACCAAACATGCTCCCTCTTATAAACATGTTACAGGCCAGGTAAATCATGTTCAAATTTGGAGTTGGATAGGGGATCTTGCACAACGAAGCACTATGTGTAACTTGGTGTTTCACACATAAGTTTTATTTCCAAAAGCGAAGTATGTCTTATCCCTGACATCTCCTCCCTCAAAGCCCTCCCCAAAATGTAGTCTATTTGATGCCACAACACTTGCTGGAGACATCTGTCAGGTCCATGTCTCAGTGAAACAAACTGAGTGTAGGGGAGATGGTCTGAGAAATAGTGGACTGAAATAATTTAACAACAGAAATTATGGAACTAATTCAGCATCTTCCATTTTCTGGCTTGTAGAAAGGTAACAGCTGCCAGACATGGTAAATGATTTCTAGTGTGATTACTCTGAACTATCCTGCCATTAAGAGGACCACTTTTTATTTTTTATTTTTTGTTTTTCATTTCAAACAGAGATACTTTCCTGCATTGGAAGATATGAAGTGTAGGAAAGTCTTTGCCCTGAGTTTGTCTTGAGTGATTGCCTTCTCTGTGCCACTGATTTTAACTGCATTTGGTGACGGATCATGCGTATGTAGTTCAAGAAATCAGATGGAATTAGTTTGTGAGGGAGGTGGAGGGTGGCTATTCTTCAGCTAGATAATTGACTATACTACTCTCTTCAGAGGCTTAACAGGGGGATGGAGAGGGGTCACAGAAAGTCTCTGCCCTTCTTGTAGGGAAGGATAGTAGGAGGTATTATAGCAGAAGTTTGTCTTTTCTACATTTCTTCTTTGAACGCTTTGGAAACTCATATCAGAATATCAGAGTTACCAGCTTGTACTGTTATTGCTGCTGCTGTCATGTGGTGGTTTTTGGCATATTTATTCATGGATGACAACCTTGCCATGCTAGGAACTATACAAACACCAAGGGCTTAAGCCTTCAGTGGATGACATTATAATTAAATATATTCCAAGGGATAATGAAATGTAAGATGGAGGGATCTAAAAGGAGCCCTTCCACCCTGAAATACAAGCCTGACTCATCCCAGCACAGGAACTAACTTGTAAAAGTCAAACTGAAAGCAGGCTGATAGAGGGAGTTGTGCAGCTGCAGGGGGCTGTTCAGCTGCAGAAGCATCTAACCCCCTTGGTGTTGTGTCAAACTTCTCCATCACACTGGTGAAAATTGAATCAGGTAAGCCTGAAGATGAAGAGGTTAATTTGCCTGTTGCTGACTCTATCCAGCCTCAGCTTCCATTTTGTGCCTCATTGTTTGCATTAAGCTGAAGACTATAATTTACCTCCCTTTTGACTAGAAATCTAGCTGCAGAGTTGTTCTACTTTTTCTCCATCTCCTTATAATTTCCCTTCTACTACCACTGTCTCCCTCCCACGCAAGGACACCCTGTGTTTGCTGTTGGAAGAAATGTGGACATGATATTGCATGGATGGGCTCTCCAAATTGCTGCCAATTTGTGCTTCAGTGTGTGTTTCCCCACTTTGGATAGTCCTCTCTCCCCTTTCTCCCTCCCTTGTTGGCAGAGGCCAGAAAGGCTGAAGGGGGCAGACAGTGTCTTTTTTGCATTGTAGTGGTTTTGCAACACTTTGTGTCCAACCAACAGTGACTGAAGGTGTGCAGCATGGGCCATGGGATCTGGCATCCTGATCTCAGAGGTTTCTGTCCCAGAGGCTAACTCAGTGTTGTGATACCCTAGACCCTGGGGCTGGGCAACTCTGGAGCTTCTCCTTGTCTACAGCAAGTTTGCTGTGCTGCACTCTCTGCAGTATTTTTCTGCCATCATTAAAATCAGTCCTTGATGGGCACTGATTGTCACTAATTGCTAAGCACTGTGGAGGCTGATGCTTTAGCCCATGACAGCATGCAAGGTTTATAGTCAGAGCAGAGGTATTTTCTGCTGCCTCCAGAGCCTGACTTTCAGGATGGGATGAGGATGAGTCAGTCTCCTTCTCCACTGAATTTCAAAGAAGCCTGTGCTTTAGCTTGGAAAGGGTTCCCGAATTCAGAGGGTTCATACTAGCAGAGCAGTATCTCCCCTTCTGGGAGAACCTCATTAATTTATGGGTTGCTAATTTCCATGAAAGTGTTTTTCATGAACAAAATCTCCCCCAAGGTCTCTGCCTCTTTGTCAGTAAGCATCAGAAGCTTGTAGTGAAGCCTTGTATTATGAAGATTTCATTACTTACACTAAGTATACTCCAGAGCATTTATTAATGTACTGTAAAGCAAAAGGAATAATTAAAAATAAACTATGCTTGTCAAAGAAATAAAGTGCATCTTATGCTGCATGATCCTAGCTTCTTTTGAAACTTGTCCTTGTTCATTTGGTCATTAATTCAGGGAGTGCAAGAATTGTGGTATGGTCTGCAAGATGTTAGAGCAATTTAATGATGCTTTTCTTTAAATAACAAGGAACAGCACCTTAATTTTCTGTAAGAGGAGAACCACCAACAGAAGCCCTCATATGTTTTATGTTATGATTTTAACAGAAGCAAACCTCAAAACATCTAGTGACATGTTTCCAGGTTGAACACTTGTTTTCTCTGTTAGGCTTTTTTTTTTTTTTATTTTTTTATTTTTTCTTCTAACGTAAACGTAGAAGCTTCCGAAACTGTCATTCATAGCCTGAATTGCAGGTTGCTTCTTGGTAAAACATCTTTTATATCCTTCTGGCAAGACAATGAACTGTAGAGAATGAGGACAAGGTTAAAAAAAAAAAAAAAAAAAAAAATTGAGACCATATTGAGAGATACTTGGATGTTTCCATGCCCCTAGCACAACATCTTTAGAGCTGAGCATATACAGAAGCAAGAAATATATTATAAATTCAATCAAGTTACTATTGTTTCAACCTGTAGAAGAGAACTGTTCTTGCTTATCTCTTCCTCAGCATCTCTCTCTGACGGTATCTCTTTCAAAGGAGCTATGTGGCTGCTTAGGCAGAATTGCCTCCAATCCCACTAATGAATTCAGGCCCATTCTGTAGTATTGTTCTCCCAATGGAAAATTAGGAAAATTAAAAAATAAAAGTGCTTATAGAAATGCTGCCAGTACATACAGATGGAATTAAATAAGAAATCATCATTCATGTATAGTTGTTGTTCTTTTCTGCTTTTGTTCAAAATAAACTCACTTCTTATTTCGGTACTCCAGGGAAAGAAACATTTGCAACTAACTATGTTTGCAACTAGAAGAATAATAAGGAAGAACAACAGCATATATCTCAGAACTAGCAGTACGTTTTGAGCTTGTTTTCAGTCTTTTTTTTTTTGTCCTGACCTAATGGGATGTGTTTCTCAGATGTA
This sequence comes from Oxyura jamaicensis, assembly GCF_011077185.1. Taxonomy (NCBI): domain Eukaryota; kingdom Metazoa; phylum Chordata; class Aves; order Anseriformes; family Anatidae; genus Oxyura; species Oxyura jamaicensis. The sequence continues at coordinate 25,206,412 of NC_048898.1, read as the reverse complement.
ACTGATATGGAATGGGGTTTGTTTATGGAACATTTACTTTTCAGAAGATATTTGCATGCTAAAATGGTGCTTCACTGATTAAGTTTAAACCATTAAGGAAGAGAATAACCAATTCTATTAATAAAGATAGGCCTGAATGAAAATCTGTGATTCAAATGCACTGTGAGCTGTGTCTTTTTCTGTCTATACTAGCTGAATCTATATTGTGCAGTGAAAATGGTTTTATCCCTATTTTATCAACATATCACTGCATGTACTTGAGGAAATCCCATCCCTTTTGTCTCCATCTGCATAAGATCACCCTCCCGTTGTGAACTCTTTTCTATTCTTTAAAAGCATGTTTTTAAGAATAAGGCTACCGGCAATTTATAGAAAAAATTTCACTAGCTCTCATCAAAATACCTAAACAAGGAACCTAGAAGAATAATGATGTAGGAAAAATAATGCCTGGAGAGAGCATCCCTAAGTGATGCCAAGGTCAGAGGCAGAAAATAGGCACATATCCACTAGCTGGAGAGAACCTTGGTCTATCAAATTGCTTTGCTGAGGGACAGTTTAGCATCTTTCTAACCCTGGGGAAAAGCTGCTCTGGTTCCCTTGCAGTCCCCAGGAGAACTTGTCTGGCCTCCCTCCAGCCTCCATAGAAGTGGGCTGGATTGCTAATGCATGTTGTCTGACCTTTTACATCTTTATCTCTGAACTGACAAACAGAACAATGGCCTAACTGGTCTCTCAGACAAAGGAGATCTGCCACAGGGTTTCTTATTCTTGCCTTGCCTGCCCAAAGATACTCTCATGGTTTTGGTCCTCAGGTAGTTCTAAGGGCTCTGGATTAAAGCTACATCTTATCTGTGGAAGATTCTTCTTTGGATGGCCAGTCACCCTTCCTGCTGCTTCCTGTTTCTCTCCTTTGAAACTTCGCCTTTTGAACTCTGCTTTAAAGTAATCTTTTCCAACAGAAACATGCTCCATGTTTGTGCAGTACCTCACATGGTGAGATCCTGAGGTAAAAGTAGCTGATAAAAAATAATAAAATCCTTTGAGAGATGTTGGGTAGCAAATTTGTTTCCATGCTACTGAGATGCTTCATGTTAAACTTTGAAATCTTTTCACCTATAAGTATGAATGAGAGTGTATATTTTTATTCCCAGTTCCCATAATATGAATATGGACAATAGTTTTTGTAAAATACTAGCACCTTGACAAGTGAATGTAGTCCATCCTCTTTCCAGCCTTCTGCATTTAAAAAGTATTAGGCTTCTGAAAGGTTAAGAGAGACTTTTATTTTCTTTGTACATTTATTCTACAATCTGATGCTCCAGATGGAAACAGGGAAAGCAGAAATTCAGAGCACCATAGTTGTATATTTAAGTCAAAGAAACAGAATTTGTAAACGTTTTCTTTTCTGGGAAATTGAATACATTATTTTATTTTATTTTTGTAATCACATCTCCTAGTTGAGCCGGAAGAAGAAGTCTGCACTAGGTGACAATAAAGACAAAATAAACTACTTCCCTGTGTGAGGACTGATTGATGGTCATACTCTTTCAAGTTACTCTTCTGAGAAATCAGAGGAGATCCACACAAAGATAGCAGTGAGGTAGAAGGAAGAGAAAGAGTAAGAGAATTGGAATTGATTAAGAACAAACAGAACTTCCCTTGACGTGAATTGAGTCTGGGACTCAATTAAACCCAGGTTCATCTTAGGAAAGAGTGGAAAATTTTCCAGTACCACATGCCCAGGGGCTACTGGAATGAGATAAATTACTCATGTTATTAATTCTCCAATGGACTGGCTGTTTTTCTGCATTATCTATTCAAAGCAGACACCTGTCCAAACAGGGGGTATTTGGAAGCTATAGAAAACATGCTCTAAACATGCGGTGGTTCAGCTGATAAAGCCCAGATTCCTCATCTGTCTTGTCTCTACTTCACCGAGGGAAGTTTCTCTTTATTTAGCTTTGCTCTGTTGTTTTTGTTCAGGCCACACGATCCCAAATTCACCTCTCAGTTGCTGAGGGAGCCTGACAGGACACAGCAAGGAAGAAGTAATATGGTCTGCAGGTTGCCCCAGGTAGTTAATCTCCCACTGGCCAAGTAAATCGGTGCTGATACAACAGACTTTATACAACTCACAACTGAGTTGTACGTTTTCCCCTCCTCATTCAGTGAAGATGTGAGCTCATAGATAAAGACACCTCAAGAGTTTTCTCTCCCAGTCAAGGGCCACCTTGCACGAAACATCTCAACAGGTGGAGTATTTCTAATCCATCAGATTGTGTGATAGGAGGTTGTACTGCCATAGCCAGGGTCCTTGCCTTTCACAAGGCCAATGTCTTTCTTGCTGGAAAACCCCCAGTTAGGGGGTATAATAGTTTTCACTGGATGTACTGGTGTTGGTGAAGGCTGCAGGGCAGGAAGGAAGCTCTGCCATTTGCTGCAGACACAATGCCATATATCCTGGCTATGGTCTAAGATTTGCACGAAGGAGACTGTCACAGTCTGTGGTGGTTTTACTCGGGTGGGTGGCTGAGCTCCACCACAACCACTCTCTCACTCCCCCCAAAGAGGAACGGGGAGAAAATACGATGAAAGGGGCTCAAGGGTTGAGATAAGGATGAGGAGATTGCACAGTAATTATTGTGATGGGCAAAACAGACTCAGCATAGGGAGACAGTAATATTTATTGCCTATTAATAACGAGCTAGAGAAGCGAGAAACAAAGTAAAGAAACCAAAAGCACCTTGCCCCCCATCCATCCTCTTCCACCTCCTCCCCCTGAGTGGCACGGGGGAATGGGGGTTATGGTCAGTCTATAGCGTTTCTCACCGCCACTCCTTCTCGGTCACTCTCATCCCCTGTGCTGTGGGGTCCCTCCCACGGGATGCAGTCCTTGCTGAACTGATCCGGAGTGGGCTTCCTACAGGCAGCAGCTCTTCAAGAACTGCTCCAGGTATGGGTCTGTACCACGGGCTCCATCCCTTGGGAGCAAACTGCTCCAACCTGGGTCCCCCATGGGCAGCAGCTCCTGCCAGGTCACCTGCTCCTGCGTGGTCTCCTCTCCATGGGCTGAAGGTCCAGCCTGGAATCTGCTCTGGCAGGGGTCTTCCACAGGCTGCAGTCTCCATCAGTGCAGGTCCACTTGCTCCACCGTGGTCTCCTTCATGGGCTGCAGCGTGGAACCCTGCTCCACTGTGGTACTCCGTGGGCCGCAGGGGGACATCCTGCTTCACCATGGTCCTCACCACAGGCCGCAGGGGACTTCTGCTCCGGTGCCTGGAGCACCTCTCCCCCTCCTTCTTCGCTGACCTTGGTGCCTGCAAGGCTGTTTCTCACTCCTCTCAGCTGCTGTGTGGTGCAGCGTTCTTTTTCCCTATCTTAAATATGCTCTCACAGAGGTGCAAAACAACATCACTTATTGGCTCAGCTGTGGTCAGCAGTGGGCCCCTTACCAAACAGGGGGCAGTTTCTAGATCCTTCTCACAGAAGCCAACCCTATGGCCCCCTGCTACCAAAACCTTGCCACCAAAACCCACTACACAGTCTCCTACTCGACGCTTGAGTCAGCACAAATCTATAGTCGAATGATTGGATGTGGGCATGCCGCACCCCACCCACACCAGTGAAAACAGTGTCCCATGTGCAGAAGTACTCATTACAACCAATATGATAGAATTGCAAAACCCAAGAATGAGAAGTAGAAAAGAAATTCTTGACTCTAGAAAGTGATTTTGTACCAGAGGGATTGCCTATGTCCATTTACACAAGAGGAGGAAGGGGTTTGCTTGTGGAATATAACCTACTTTCATGTTATAATTGTCTATATAAAATCTTGCTTCATGTGAGCCTCTCTGGAAAAGATTTATGATTTGAGAAGTGGTAATTTAATAGTCTCACTTAACCGCAATAGCATTCTTGATTTTCCTGCCTTAGAGTCAGCAGATGACTTTCACTGCTGAGAGCACAGCCAAAATTGTATGTCTTCTTATTGCTTTTTTGGGTATAGGGGCTGTCAAGACACATATTTCCAAACTGATATAGATCACGTTTTTTCTTTTCAGAGAAAACCCTTTCTCACCATGTCCTTGCAAACAGCCAGCAGTATAAGACTACTGACACTATGAAAAGTCTGTAACCAATGCCACATTGTCAAAATACCCCATTTACATTATGTTGATAAATCAGGCAGGATGAAACCATTTGTCAAAAAAGACATTTGCTTGAATCAGATTCACTGTGTGTGCAGGTGATGGTTGGGAGGTTAGTACTTGCTAAATAATTGATCAACTCCTGATTTGTTTGAAAAACAAGGCAGAAACAACAAGAACAAAATTAGGCTTTTAGCTAATGTGGCTTGAGCATTTGAAGAACATTTAATTATGTCATCCTTTGATCAAAAAATGCAGCTTTTACACATAGGCAGAGAAAAAGAGTTGTAGTGAGGTCATTAATAACCTTCTTGTTGAGTGATACACATTATTAGAAGAGCAAGAAGCATACTATTTTTTGGCCAATTCTTTTCAAGATGGAAATCACTGTCATTTCTTTGTTTCCTAAATTGGTTGATATTTCCAGGCAAGATTTATTGTGGTTTTGGAAAGTTATAACAAAAAAACGCAGGTACGGTACTGGTCCCCTCTTTTCACAAATTCATAGTCAGACCACAGAGTTCTCTAGGCTCAGGGCTTGACCTATGCTATGCTAACCCCTGCCATAGTATGGAGTAGGAGAAGCAGGCTCTAGAAGAACTGGAGAGTGTGCTTTGCATAACCAGATCTTCCCCCTGAGATTTTAAGGTTGTTTCTTGTCCCCTTGGGTTGGCCTGTCTGTCTAAAGCTACAGCTTCCACAGAGCAATCTGTAGATCTGGGACACCAATGTTATTTTGAACTTCAACATACTGCTTCCAATGCAGTGTGACTTCATCTTCCCCTCAACAGCTACAGTTACTATTTAGGAAAACAGCACAGGATTCACCTTCTTGACAGCATCAGAGAAGAAGCCATCTGCTCCTATCTTTCTGAACAGACAACAGCCAGACCTAGGGCAGGCTAAGACCGATTTCAAACTCAATCAAGAGTAAGGTGATCCTTACATTTACTTTTTTTTTTTTTTTTTTTTTTTTTTTAATCAAATTTGAGCTTGGCCTGTACATTTTGCCAGGCTTTTGAAGCTAGGGGAGAAGGCGCTCTAGTGGTGCCATTTGTTACCCTCAGTATCACCTGGGTAGGTGTGGTGCGTGTTAAGCCTATGGCCCTTTTTAACATCCCATTAATAAGAGTCCTGCTTCTTTCCAAGACCTCTTTTCTTACCCCAATGTGTCACATCCAGTACTCTGGCAGGACTGACAAGATGACAACCGCAACATTTAAAATTCAATCCATATGTTTTTGAAGAGTGGAGGCTGACAATGCTATATAGAATATATATGGGAAGATATATATATATTCTGGGAAGTGCTCACCTGAGAGAAGAAAATGGCAGATGGGATCTCCTCTTGTTGTCAGCTGGAACAAAACACATCTTGCTAGTGTGCTGAAGGCATAGTCTGAGACTTATTACATCTGATCTAATGTTACTTTCTGGTTAAGTTTTTTTCTGGTTTAAGAGACTTTTCCAACTGAACCTACTTCATAGGGTTACAGGTGGAACTTAGGAAATTACTTTTCATGGACAGTTCATACATGATGCTGAATGTGACACAAGATCCTTCACTATTTAAGGGCATAAGGGCACTAAATAGAGAGGTTCCCATGAGAATCTGTCTGGCATCTGAAATTTCCTCATATTTCAATACTTGTCATTTGTATCGTATCCCACCTTTTGGGCTAGGTTCTCAGCTTTTGCTATAAGTAGAGTCAACACAGCATTTAGTTGAAGGAATTCATACATCCGTTTTATAGGAAGATACAGTGAGTTTCAGAGTGATTTGTCCACAGCTTGAGAATAAATCAAGGGCAGAATTTGTGACAAGATGCTGGGGTGCTGACACCTATTCCTAAAAGACAAGCCTGCATTAAAAAGGGAGCAGTAAATCAGGCAGTGCTTCCGAGTTCTCTTGATTAAGGAAACAATTTGTACAAACTGTTTTCCAGGAATTTATTGCTGATTGCTACTGCCCTTAATGCATATGGAAAAGACTTCCACTCTTACTCTGCAGCAATTAAGTGGCTTGAAACATCAAACTGTAGAAAGTTAGCGGGAATGCTCAATTTGATCAAAAATCCATGACTTTTTTTTTTTTTTTTTTTTTTTTGGGGTATAATTAAGAGTGTCATGAAGACTGTTCACTTGTGTGTTGATTTTTTCTTTTTTTTTTTACCTTTCAAAAGTGTGTTTTCATAAGCCCGTTGAGCTGCTCAGCATGCTGCAATTTTTGTTAATTTCCTCTTTACCAGGTTTATCAGCCTTAATTATAGCTAAAAGTGATCTTTGTCTCAAGAAGATGAAAACCCTTTGTGAAAATGCATTGATGCAGTTTGTTTCCAAACCCAGATATATTTCCTAATTAGCTTCTTGTTGTAACAGGTTGCATAATTATAGAAAAAACAGGGAAATATTCAAAGTAATTTTCTTTGAAAAAGCTGTATAAAAAAAGAAAAAAAAAAAAAAAGCTAAGCTATTACTTTAATTAACCTGCTTTGGAAAGGCACTGTCAATATCAAACTGCGTATAACTGCGTATTAGCCCTTCTGGGCTGTGTTGTATTTTATATCTGACCTGTCTGTTAATCTGTTTAGCCTAAAGACCTGACAATTCCAGGCACAAAATCTCATATTTCAGCAAGTTAAGCAGGGTCATGCTTAATTAATATTGCACTTGGATGAGAAAACTTCATGGGAAATCCAGCATTTCAGTTTATTTTGATACTTGTGTGGTGCCTACTTCTTGACTGGCTAAAATGACATGGGTCAATGCCAGCAAGGACCGGCAAGCTCTAATGCCACCTTCCAACTCTTTCCTTGTAGCAGTCCCACGTGTCACCAGTTCAGCTTACTGACCTGATGGAAACCTAGCAGCAGAGGAACAAATTAGTAAATACAACACCTCAGGCTGGGTGGGCCATCGAGGGCGTGAATTTGCACTGCAGGGGCTGCTCCCCTCTCCCCTGCAATGTCAGCCACAGGGTCCACTTCCATTGATCTCTGGACCACCCTCCAGGAAGGAGATGATGTCTGTTATTTGGATCTGAGCTTGATGTTCAGCAGCACTGTAAGATAGAGTAGGGATGTGTGTAACTATGCTTGTGGGCTGACTGATATTTGCTCAGTCAAGACTTAACTCTGTCCCAAGACATCCCCTGGTTTGCAGAGTCTTTCTTGGAAGACCTTGTTCTATTTCTCTCCATTGTTTCAGTCTGCTGAATTGAATGCACCCTTGGTAAGTTTGCAGACAACACCAGGTTGGGTTGGGGGGTAGAGTCAATATGCTGGAGGGTAGTAAGGCCCTGCAGAGGGACCTGGACACGTTGGATCAATGGGCAGAGGCCAAAGGGATGAGGTTCAACATGGCTAAGTGCCAGGTCCAACTTTGGTCATAACAACCCCATGCAATGCTAGAGGCTTGGGGCAGAGTGGCTGGAAGGCTGTGTAGAGGAAAAGAATCTGGGGGTGTTGGTCGACACTTGCCTGACCATGAGCTGGCAGTGTGCCCAGGTGGCCGAGAAGGCCTATGGCATCCTGGCCTGTATCAGGAATTGTGCAGCCAGCAGTGCCACGGAGGTGATTGTTTCCCTGTACTCAGCTCTGGTGACGCCACACCTCAAGTACTGCATTCAGCTTTGGGCCCCTCACTACAGGAAGGACATCGAGGCCCTGGAGCATGCCCAGAGAAGGGCTATGAAGCTGGTAAAGGACCTGGAACGCAAGACCTGTGAGGAGCGGCTGAGGGCACTGGGGTTGTTTAGTTTGGAGAAGAGGAGGCTCAGGGCAGACCTTATTGCTCTCTGCAACTGCCTGAAAGGAAGCCATGGGGAGTTGGGGATCAGCCTCTTCTCACAGGTAACTAGTGACAGGACTAGAGGGAATGGCCTCAAGTTGTGCCAGGGGAGGCTTTGGTTGGAAATTAGGAGAAATTTCTTCTCAGAAAGAGCAGTCAGACATTGAAATGGGTTGTCCAGGGAGGTGGTGGTGTCACTGTCCCTGGAAGTCTTCAAGGAGAGTCTGGATGTGATACTTAGGGACATGGTTTAGTGGGTGACATTGGTTGTAGGGTGATGGTTGGACTAGGTGATCTTGAAGATCTTTTCGAACCTTAATGATTCTATCCATGTACTTTGAGATTTGCTGCTGTCCACAGAGTATGTGCTGTTTCAGGAGACAGATTGGTATGGCGTTTAAAGCAAGCATGAGGCTTTCAACCCTTGCCTCTGCCAGGAATTCACTTGAGCAAATCACCCCCCCCGCCATGTCCAGGTTAGTCCATTTTTCCAGAGAATCTGAAAAACACCAGCTTGCACAGTTCCTTCAAGGCAGCACTATTTCTTATTGCAAAATACTGCAAGGCTTTCTGAATAAACACACCTTGTCTAGCAAAAGAAGCTGCATGCCTTCACAGATGAAGCATAGCAATGTGAGCATTCTTCCTCCCTCTCTGCAGCAAGAACAAACTTCTCACTACTCCAGGGGCAGCAAGGGGAGGGTCTTCTGGGGCAGGAGTGCCAATGCCCTGGGTTGCGGGGGATCCTGAACCTCCCTCAAGAGCCAGCAAGAATAAGCTCTCAGCACCCCACAGTCTGCATACAGGTGCTTGATGTATCACCAGCTTTTCTCTGACTGTATAGGGGGTCTTCAGGAGCTTCAGAAAGACCATCTACAGCTTCCTGCTTTTGACTCTTTGACCTCTAAGGGTCAGAGTTAATATTTGATTTAATGCCATGCATTTGTGCTGCGTTTATTACATTTATGTCGCTGAGACAGTGTTCCTGGGACAACTGCAACATACATTAGCCAAGCTCTGCGAGTGACAGATAAGTCTGTTCTGCTTTTTGGATAATGTAGCACCCTCCTGGTTTTGCACAAATGAGAAAAGGGAAAGGAATAGCACTACATAGCATAATAGCACTACATCTTGTCCTGACCTGCTGTATAAAGCAGGACTGCTATCTGTTCTACAAATACAAAGGACATTTAAAACAAAATGAAAGAGAAAGACAAGCCAGCAACCCCCTTCCTTCCCACTCTAGAAAAGACATTTCTTACCCCCCAAAACAGGACATGATTCCTGACTCATAACAAAATAAAAGAAGAGTTGAGAGGAGGTGACTTAAAGGTAGTCAACTTTTGTTGTATGAATTTATTATCAGTGGAGGGAAAATGAATGCATGGCTGTATTTAGGTTTTGAATTCCCTATTGCTATGCTGACATTAAATTTTCAGGATGTTTTTGTGTATATAAAACACAATGGCTCTCCTATGGGATGTATAATTACAATAAGAAAAAAAGGAAGAAAATAGTTTATTAACATACTATCAACCCTTGAGGGAGGGATCCAATATCTGAGAGAAGCTACAGAATCTCAGTGTCTGAAAGCCTTTAAGACACAGCTTAGCAGACATTTAGGGAGGAGAGGCCAAAGCAGAAGTTTCCAAATCTGAAATGTTAAGAGGCATATTAAGACAAATATAATGGGTTTAAATATCCAGGAAAAGTGGAGATGGATCTAGTGTTCTCCATCTGCTTTAAAATAAGAGCAAGGGGCCAAAGAGCAGGAACCCAGGCTCCCCAGAGTAGTGGGAACCAGATTTAAAATGAACAAGAGCAGAGATTTCTTCACAAGATTTGTAGTAGACTTGTGTAATTCATTTCATGGGGATATTCTGGATGCAGACTTACATGGACTCAGAGGAAGACTAGACAAATACATGGAAGAGAGCTCTTTTTGGACTTATTAAATAGGCAAACCATGGGAGGTTTACAGGAAACATCATATATAACTGCCCACTTTTACTTTTCCCTAAAGGCTTGTGTGCTAGCTAGTGTCAGACAATATGGCCACTCCTGTGTTTTGTACTAAAGCGGGCTGACCTTTAGAAGCATGGGAATCAAGAATTTCAGTTCATTGCCATTGTAGAGAAAAGAGCAAAACCTGTTCAGTTTTCAGCCCTTCCCCACCTTCCCAACTGTTAATAATATGGCACATACGATCTCCATTTATGAAACTTGTAAAATGATAGATTCAGATTAAAAACAAAACAAAAAAAAACATTATTCCTTTTATTTTTCTCCCTCTTTTAGTGAAATTGTTACATCCTCTAAAAGGTCATCACTTAGATGTGAATAGCACTGAGCACAGCAGATAATGTGCTTTTCTCTGGTAGTAGAACTGAAACAGAGGTGGGGAAAAGCTGCAGGGGTGGCTACAGGACAAGAGGGAGCTATCTTGCTCTCTCTTGGCCACCACAGTTGTGCCCACAGGGTTGCCCATCACAGAACCCGAATGTAGTAAGGTACACAAACTGTGAACGAGTGTCTGAAATCTCCAAATTAAGAGTCTGGCAGTGTTTGGATCTTGTATTTGAGTCCTTCACAGTCCTAAACAGACATACATAGAGCCATGGAAAAAACACTCCACCTGGCAGCCCCACAAATTTCTTATGAAGAACTAGATAGCACCCATCAAAACCCTAGTAAAAGTTACTGTTCTCTCTGTGAAGCATTCACTCAGGTTCTGGGGAAACTTTGCCTGTCTCCAAAGAGATTTTTTTCTTCCCACAATATTTTCCCTCATTCTAACTGCTGCTACGTCCAAGTTTAAGCTTGTCCATTTTCTCTGGGTTTGGACAACCTGAGCTGAAAGACATTCTGCAGACAATTCAATCATAGTTCAGGAACCAACCTTTTAGGTGTGTGTCATCTATTTTATTGCTCCTGACCAAGGATCAGCCCCTGTTTGATATGGTCCTTCTCCAGCAGGCTCTACAGAGGCAGGACAAGTCAGTGGGATGGCTGTATCTTCCACCCTTGGACAGCCAAGGAAAAGGAGGAGTGGCAGGGACTCCTGGGTGGCTCTGCAGACTCCAGCCCATGTCCATCCAATCTTGCTAGTGGTGTGGTCCCTTTCTCCCCAAATCTATGGGCAGTTCTTGGGGGACACTGTGGCCTTCCTTGGTCTGTTGAAGAGGTAAGTGTGTGGCGAATGGTTAGAGCTTCAGGGAAAGGAAGCCAGGATTTGGTTTATCATATTGACTGACATCAGAGTATCTATTAATCTGTCCTTTCCCACCCCTTTGGCCTGTTTCTTTTACCTCAGGATATAAACACCTCTCAGCAGAGTCCATACCTTGGCTCTGTTTGTGGAGCATCTAGCTGCCACAGGGCCCTCCTCTTGATGTATTCTTACAAAGAAAGAAATAATAATGGTGAATTTGCTCTGGTATTTAATAAGATGGAGCCTTCGAATCCTTATTGCAACCTCCAGCTGTGTCGAGTGAAAGGCCAGGAGGGATGATTAGATTATCTAGCTTAACCACCCATAAAACACAGGATGCAGAATTTCATTCTCCATCACAGCACAAATAATAAATAGAATAGTCCAAGGCAAACTCTAATATCCAATTTTTAATACCAACTACAATATGCACGTAGAGGGAGACATTAAACAAACCCCTGTGTCTCCCAATCTACAACCCCCCTGGCAGTACTTATACATTTCTTATTGCTCACTAGATTATTTACTGTTAAAGAACAAAGTTAATGCTGAGCTCTGAAGCATTTCTAATGTGAACCAGTTTTGCCCCGCGGCTTCATAATGAGCCCCACCTTCTTCTTTCCCTTCTGCTCCCCCTTCATTCTACTTTTCCTCCTTTAATTTAAAAATAAAGTGAAAATATGCCCTTTCCGTGAAGCAAAATTCAGATTAATTTCCTTTAAGTGCTGCCTAGTGCCCAGGCTAGTAGCTTGAAGCCAGAGCTGTGAATCACAGGTTTGATTGCTCTGATAGAGCAGGAAAGTGTCTTGTTTTAAAAAAGATATTAGCAGAATTATTATTTTTTCTTTTCTTTTCTTTCCTTTTTTTTTTTTTTTTTCAGGAGGAAAAGAAAGACAAATTTTTATGGGAAAACTATTAAAGTCATCAACTTTCCTTTGCTTAAGGTCAAAAATTGTACAGGACCACTGGATATTAGAAACTTTCTGTACTACATTTTTTTATTATTCTTGGTCTTTTCATGTTTATGCCCAGGGTCTTTTTATTTGATCAATGCTCTATTAATTACCTTGAAACAATGAACAAGCCACTATCTGCAAAATAAAACAAGTTAAAAGGTGGAAAACAACAGAAAACAAATGGTATAGACAAATCATTAGCCATGGAGAGCCATGCTGACTTATCAGCGAGCCCTAGACACAGGACATGATATAGGCGGATTGCTTGGAGAAGGACATCTGGCAAAATTAAGACATCTGGGAATAAAGTAAGACACTTGAGTAGAAAAATCAATGGCCCTTCCTTCACCCTGCATATCACATAGCTAGAAATTGTCATTTGCTACCTGCAGATAATAAATGCAAACTGTTTTATCCTAGTTTTATCCCAAGGCTGGGCTCTGAAGACAAGTGTCACATTTTACAGATCAGGACTGGATGTGATCAAGGTCTGAAAGCAGCCCACCATGGGTACTGTGAAGTACATGAGCTCATCAGCTGTAGGAATGAATCAGAGAGAAGGAATGCACTTGCAAAAATGAAGTTAGTCATTACACTTACCATAGTGACTTTGAAAATGTGTTCCTGGTCTGTTATTCACAGAAACCCACTAACTGTTGCATTCACATTGCATTTTAGCAAGGTCCCCTTCTGTGGCTTGGAGAAACTAATTGCACATCTCTGTCTCAGTATTTTAATCTGTAAAATGGGAGGCAATGCTTATCTTGTTCAGAGGGCACAGCAAAAATTAATAACTAGCACTTTAAACATCCTTTAGAGGGACTGCATTTGATTCATTTTAAATAAATTTATTTCAACTGTAACTGTCTCTGCTTTTAAGCAAGTTCTGTAAAAAAACTTTGGGTTTAGCTTCCCAGTACTTATATAGTAAAATCCTAGCTTTTGCTGTTATAATAAATAAATAAATAAATAAATAAATAAATAAATAAAAACTGTTTTCTTCAGGGGCTGATGGTAGAAAGTCTTCAAATCCTTACACGCAATGTGAAGTTCATAAGGAAATATTATGAATGTTTAGCTGGGGTGTGGTAACTTCTTGTCTCAAGTTACATGTCTGGATTGTCAGGTCCATGCTCTCGTGGCCCAGGCTGCCAGGGTCAGTTCCACACCCACAGTCCATTCCCAGCAGTTTTGGGGTGCTTTGCCTTGGCCTTCATTCAGAAAAATCTTGTGGCTTTTTTTTTTTTTTTTTTTTTCTTAATTGGTGAGAAGCAGAAATGCTGAGGTATTAACAGGTCAGCTCCTGTTCTTACTCCTGCTGCCAGAGTGGTTCTAGAGAATGGTTATCGATGTGGCGATGGGTGCTTTATATATATAATATACATACACATACACATTTATATGCATAAAAATATTTTTCTATATATGTAAATACATATACATATATACATGTCTCACTCTTTTATATATATAAAAGAGGCAGCTGAAGAGGCAGCAGAACATCATCAAAATACCCTTGCTGTCATAAGTGCAAGTGAAAGGGAAGAAAAAAATTTCCAAAAGCTGAGGGCTGGATTTGATGCAAGTTAATTCTGTGCTTGGGGTAGCTCAGTGGTAGGGGAGTAAAAGAAAAGGAAAAGAAATTGGTTCTTATCTCTTATAAGCTCTTTGGCTGTAAAACAAACACCTGCAGAGCCTAAGTGAAGGAAGAAGAAAAATGACTTGTTAATATAGAAGATTAAAACCATCTCTTTTGAATATAGGGTGTATGATGTAGTACTTTTAGTATATCTTCAGGATTAGCATAAATTATGATGTGACCAATACATGACATAATCCAACCATTTAGGACTGTATTTGCAGGGATGTGTGGACCTACGTAATTCACTGTCTGTTCTTCCTCTTCTCTCCGGTGTTCTCTTTGGTTTTAAGACCAAATCGAGCTAACACAGATGTGTTAGTGGAGCAGGAAGTATTGCGGGCTGTGCTCACAGGATCTGAATGTCAATGCCCAGCAACTGGGATCCTTGTTCCCAGGCACCAGCCCGCATAAATAAAAATATTAACTTGTGTAGGCTGAGATGCACTAAGTTCTGCTATTCCATGAGTTAATGGAAAGTAGGCCCAATAGATGAGGGTTGAGTCCATTCATCCTGAGAATAAAGTAGATACAAGTGGCTACTGCTATGGGTGCAAGACCCAGGTTTCACGGGAAAAAAAAGGGCACAAAAGTTTAATTTTTGGGAAAAGTGGGGCATGAAGGAACCCCTTTTATCTACAGAAGGTTGCAATGCAGTGGGTTGGAGACAATCCCCCAAATCAGACAGGAAGAGTTTCTGGGATGGTGGACAGAGGCCTTGAGGATATTATGATGCTCTGGAAAAAAGAGAGGGTAGGTAAAAGGGGGTGTGAGATTTTGTGGGAGCAGCTTGGAGAGCAGCATGGTCCCGCTTGGTACCACTGACTCCTTCAGCAGAAACTGAACAGCGGCTCTCATGCTTCTCCCTAGTGCTCTTTCTCCAGCAGCACAGCTCAAGAAACTCTCCTGTACTTCTAGCTTTAATTCACAACGCTAAGCTTTGCCTCCCTTCACCCCCCTTTGCCCTTCAGCATTTGGAAATGGCTTTCCTAGAAAGAAGGGAAGCCTGGGGATGGCGGTCTGCCAGCGTCCCCTGTCAATGACTGCGCAAACCTCTTGTAACTCCTGCTTTAAATAGGTGCTGGCAAATTGCAGCAGTGTCGTTTGGGCTTCTGCTTAACAAGCTGCGTTCACCCTTTCTTCTTGTCAGCTCTATTTTCCTATAAGCCATCAGATATCTGCCAAAACAAGCAGATGAATCCCAGCCCTCAGGAGAGGTGTTGCTCCCTCACCTCCCTCCAAGCCCTCTCCTCAGCTCGGTTCTCCCATGTGGCTACTCTTTATTTATAAATCAAATTCAACTGAAATTGGGTTTGCAGAATTGGCCTTTTTCTGTGTGCTGGTTATGAATAAAGCATGATGAGGGCCTTCCAAACTCAGAAGCCTCTTATTTATTTATTTATTTTTTATGTCAGGTGCAAAATGAATCATAACTGGATTTAAGAGGAAAGAATTACTGATCAGCGCTGGAGAAGGTGCACCTGTTACAGCTCTGTTGAGAAAAGGTAATGCAGCATGGGCTGGCAGACACATGGTTAAAGTACATCAGCTTGTGGGAGCAACACATTATTATCTCATAAGAGGTTCTGGCTATTGAGACTGAGGTAATTAATAGGCCAGGCTGAGTCTGCAGAGTGGAGCCTGACTGATACATGCAGGATGCATCTGAAAGATGCTGCAGCCCCTAAATCTCAAGATGAGTACAGTTCTGAGGGGTTACTTCCCCATCCAGTATTTTGATAAATACTGACTAATAAGATCTTCTACCTCCCTGGAAGAGAAATTTTGTATCTTTAAATAAATTAGAAGAAAGATATTTAATATCTCAAAATATTCTTAAGCATCAAAATTCATAAGTCCAATTTGATTAAATGTTAGTAATTCAGATGAATTTGAATGGGATTATTTTATATTTACAGATTGTTTAAAAACAGTAAAATATAAATTATTTTCTTCAGAATATGACTTCTTTTTCTCACATTGTAGTAAAATAGATTCTTGTAAATAAAAATGGCAAGGAGTGAGGATATAAGTTTTGATACGAAGGGGACACTGTTAAGATTAGAGGTAACTGGGATTTGGGCTCATGTAAAGTGGTAATTTTGAATTAATTCTTTGTGAGATGCAAAATATGGAGGCAAGGTTAGTGTTCCTGCAGAGAGTGAGAGTATAGGAAATTGAAGTCATTGCCTCAGAGGTGGAAGTGAGAATTCAGAACTCAGTACAACTGAGCTCTGGGACATCTGGCAGCCACTTTCTCAGAGAAAAGACAGCTTTTGGCATAGAAAATGTACTCAAGGACCTTTAAAGGAAGAGAGCATTTAAAGGAAGAGTGACAAAGAGGCAGCTAAAAACACACCTAAAGAGTGTGACGAAAAGAGTGTGGGCAGGGTGGAGGAAGGTGTTGGGCAGTGGGGTGCTACCCTGACCTCAGTGGTATGGGCAGCAGCAGGGCAACTCTGAGGGCAGGGTAATTAAAAGATATGGAGTTAAATGGAAAAATAATACAGAAAGGTCATTTGGGTATTGCAGATTAGTGGGATATTTCTGTGCAACTTGAATTTTATTTTTTTTTTAAGCCAGGGAAATGCAGTAGAACTAATCTGCCTGGACTGCAGCAATATGCTGGGCTCAGAGCTGTGCAGGACAAGAGCAGGTAAGCCAGAGAAAAGGAGGATTAAGAGACGAATTGCAGGTGGATAAAGTAACTGATAAGACAAATTGTGCTGGAAGAGAGCTAATTGGGTTGGAGTGAAGTCTTTCAAGGATCATTCTGGGGACTGATCATATCTGATATTTTTTGTAATGGCCTTGGCATAAAAAGTGGATCCATGCTGGTGAAACATAGATGAGAGGCTTTGCCAGTGTGGTGAAAGCCTGAACCATTATTTTGGAACAACCAGGCAGAGAATAATGCAATGCGATGAAACATAATTGCTCAGACTGCAAGGTCATATTTGTGGGGAATAATAAAAGGTATTTCTTCTTTCCATGGACCTGGCAGGGAGGTCATCAGCTGGAAATGAGAGGGAAAGGAAAGGCTTGTCTGTCTTAATTGCAGGATCACTATAAGCCAACAATAAGGTGTGCCTAGAATAATACAAATGCAATCAAATGCAATCCTATCAGGCAAGGTATTTCCACAGTCTTTTTTTTTTTTTTTTTTTTTTTTTTCTTGAGAGGATTAAAAACAAAATTATTTATTTTAGGACCCTAATCTGGAACATCCCTGATCCTAAGAAGTGAGGAATTTAAACTGATAATGGTGGCACAGGTGACCATAGGAACATGAAGTCTGTTTTATTAAAGGAAAAAGACGATTCTGGTGTTTTCATCCTTGGAAAGCGAAAGATGTGAGAAGTGATTCACTGCAGTCATGACTTCAAAAAATACCATTTACATGGGCACTCCAAGTCATTTTCTATAACATAAAATGACTGCAGTGAAGAGAATAATCATATAAGCAGCTGTTGCTGCCCAGAATCAAGTGAAGAATTACCTGTGTGTGTGTTAGATTAAGACGTAGTCAGTGCCCCATAGTTAGCCGTGAAAAAAAATGATTTTTTTTTTTTTTAATGTAAATTATGACAGGAGAAAGTAGCTGTGTGTGTGGTTTGAGATCTGTGGGAGAATAGCTTTCTGGGAGTTTTGGATTTGTCTCTTCTCCCCAAAGTCTGATTCTTGGAAAATTTTCAAAACAAGACAGTAAAAGCTTACCAGAATCAATACGTCCTTGTCCTCTAAGGGCTGCATTCAATCTCTGGTTAAATGTTATAAAGCTAAGTGTGTCTAGTCCTATTTTAATGCACAAATCACAGCTTAGCCACAGTTCTGGAGTCATAGCTGATGCCACCATGCTATCTCTTGGAAACCACATCCAATTTAAAGTCAGAACTAGCAAATCATATCTCAAAATCAAATCTAATTCCTTGCTTGTTCTTGGGCCTGTTTGTGAGGCAGTGAGATTTCCAGCTTTTCAACAGCCACCAATGATACGCCAGCAAATTCTGTCAGCTGAGGAGGTGGATTGGAGAGTGAGGACAGATTCTGTCATCTCAGAGGGCTGCCTTTTTATATATATATATATGTCCTGCACTTTTGCCTCACAGTGGTTCCCAAAGCAGTACAAAGCAAAGAACATATTGTTCCCCAACCAAAATTTATCACTTCAGGCCAAAGAACACCATAAGCAGCAGCTTTCTATACATGTACATATAAAAACAGAAATTATGACAGTATTGTTTTTAATGCAATTTATTTGGAAGAAGTAAGAAGACATAATTTAAAAAAAAAAATTAGCTTAAATCAGATGAAACTTCTTGCAGCTCTCCAATTCCAGACTCGGAGCTGCATTTTTGATTATTTTTTGAATGGAGAAACAAAGTCAATTTTTATGGCATTCAGAATCTTTTCCTACATAAAGAAAGACCCAATCCTCTACCCAAACCTTGCAAATTGCCATAGAAATATTAAGGTGTCTTTATGTACCCCTAGGAATAAATCATCTTAGTACACTCAAGCTCCCTCAGCTGTGGATTTATGCAGCATCCAGAGTTGTTGTTGTTGTTAACAGTTCAAAGCATATGAAAAAAAAAATCCTTAAAAACCAGCTGAAGTGCCTTCCACTCCAAGAACATCTCCCATGTCCACCCCATTCTTGCTCAAAGGCTTTTACACCTCCTGCACAAATTGATTTTAAGTTTGTCTTGTATGAAGCTGGGGCCCTGGAAAGGAGGAAAGTATTGGATTTGTTTTTCACATAATTAAATCACTTCATATCATGTGTGGGAAACCAGGACCAAGAGAAAGATATATCAAACCTGGAGTCTCAGCCTGTGCTATGATAAACCTGTCCTCTTAGTTTGCTTTCCCGTCATTCCTTATGGATGAGTACTCTAGAGTGCAAGGACTTTTTTTCCTAGCAACATATTCATTACTTTAAAGTAATTCCCATTCTCTTCCTAGTGACTTTTCTGTTTGGCATTACTTTCTAAACTAAGCACCTGCCTTACTCATCCTAGATTTATTTACATTAGCAGAGACCTAGCTAGCATTATTTTAGATGCAATATTTTCAGTGCGTCTCTGTGCAAGGACATTTATGAAGTTTCCATTTAATACTTAAATCCTTTACTGTCCTCCCTAGTAACTTTATTTACAATTTTCTACCACCACAATCTTTCTTCCTGCAGCACCTCCAGGTTTTGCAATGCTGAACTATAGGTATACATACATACATACCCATATAAATAAAACAGGTCACTAACTGAATTGAAACAGAATATTGCCTTTCAGTTTTTCAAATAATTGCACATTTGCAGTTCCATTTCCCTCAGAACTTGCACTGCAGGTGAGTTCTTAACATTTTGGGGTCTTGAACTTTCATCAGAGATGCCTTTTGCATCTGGCACCATTAAGTCCTGAAAACTGTTTAATTCTCCATAGGGCACATTCGTGTTATGATTAACTTATTAAAAAGAAAGAAAGAAAGAAAGAAAGAAAGAAAGAAAGAAAGAAAGAAAAGAAAGAAAGAAAAAGAAAAAGATGTTTTTCAAATTGACTTAAGAAATAAACTACATGGTAAATTACCTGCTGAACATATCTTCTGGATGTTTAGTAAAGAGCTACTGAACAGCAGGAATATATGGTTATACAAAAGGAGAGGGTTTTAGGTTACAGGATTACATGGGTGTATCCACAGACTTGTTACCTGGCATTCTCATCGGGGTCCTTGGGAGCACCCACTCAAACTAATATATCTCTCTGCTGGACTCCGCAATGTGAAGGTTTTTCTTCAGAAACAGTTACATTTTCTGTGGGTACTCAGAGCACCAGGAACATGATTCAAGACCTCCATGAGAGGTGCCCAGATAATGCCTGTTCCTTTTCGAGAAATCAAGCCTTGTTCCAGTAATGACTAGGCTGGTAAGGAACAGAATAAACTAGAGGGCAGTATGCAGTTTATCTATTGCAGTTCCTCTCCTGTAACTAGTTTCTTTGGCTCTGGTACTCGATCCTCAGTGCATCCTTGCTGACACTTTTCTCCTGGCACATGCCCCTCAGAGCAGAGATCTGCTGCACTCTGCCAGATTGCATTATGCTCATCCAATGTACTTTCATTTACTCCCCACTGCCTGAGTTCCCTTTTTAACTGGCTTTTATTGTCTCCCACTGTATTCTTGGGTCTGACTGTTGAGGCATTTCCTGTCTTTGGATTAATGTCTATATTTTTGAAGTAATTTATTGGTGTGGGGGATTTCCCTGAAGAATCATGGGCAGAGAGAAATAAATACTGTGATAGAAATCAAAGAAAAAACAGCACCGTCTGTGGACATGATTTTGCTTCCACTGGTTTCAGTGCTGGAAGATCCCCACCCCAGCTCAGCCAGTATATCCCCATGTTACATATTCACCATGGTTTTCCTTAGTTTCACTCTAGTCCCAAACATGTGGCTGCCTCTAATTGAAATTCTACAGTAATTTCCTTAGCAAGATTGATGGACAGGGTGAAAAACTGATCACTCCTCTCTTTTAAGTCTCAGAACAGAAGAATAATGGTTCATTTGATTAAATTAATGACTTGAAGGTTTCAAAGAATTAAAAAGTAGTCAGGCTGTGAAATTCTCTTCACTAGGAGAGTCACTGAGTCAAATGTTGTTAGTAGATTTCAGAAGAGCTGGAGATAGGGTTAGCCATGTTAAAAACATAGAAATAATGTTTACTTGTAGGGAAAAATCAAATTCATTTTGCTTTTCAAATGTGAAATTCTCCACTGCTGACAACTTTGATGGATTCTTTCTCCCCTTCCTTCTTATGTTCAAAATCATCTCATGCTGGATGCTGATGAAGGAAAGATGTTGCATTTGGTGGGCAAAATCTTGCACAGTTGACTCTGTGTAGTCCAGAGACTCGCTAACCTAATTCTCGCTCATGTCCTGACCCAGCCACCTCAAGGAGAGCAGAGATTTTGTGCCACAGCAACACTCCCCTGGGTTGTTTAAACAACACTTGATAAGGGCTGGGCTACTTTCCTAGATCACTCTGCAGTAAAAAATGCATTTGGGTCCTGGTAGCACAGGAAATAATGGCAGCTCTTTCTTCTCATTTCATAGTCCTCAATATACTGAAGTGCTCTCTGAATCCCAGGAAGGAAGGTAGACATTCCACCCCCTTTCTGCGCCAAATAATCCCTATGGATAGGATATTCTTCCTGTGCCTACTTAGGGACATGATGACTCTCCTACCTTCATTTTGGCATGAGCATAGCACCAGCTGTGCTCCCAAGAAACAAGGTAAGAAACATTCCCAGTCAAAAAGCCATTTTGATATGCAGCACATGATCACCGTCATGTCAGCTTCCAGCTCCAAGGGACATTTTGTGTGGATTTGGTTCCCTAATGGGGGATGAGCAGTTGGAAGCAACTCCCTGACCCCTTTGGAGCCTCCCTGTGCTCACTTAGCTGTGGCCACATTCTGCCCTGACCATACTGCAGAAAGCACATAATCTCACATCCCAGAGAAACGGCTTGAAGTTTAGATGGAAAGCTATAAAATAATGTCATCTTGAACCACTTCAGCACGAAATCTATGTTGTCCTCTTCTGTTTATCCTTTGGGATTTGACTTTTCTGCTATATAACAGATAAGGGCCTTTGATATATGGCCTTCAGATTAATTCAAAAAAGCAAAATAAATAATCTTTAGGCTACAGAGAAAATAAGCATCTGGTTCTTTGTGGCAAATGCATACAACAAGCTCAATAGAAATATCCCATGGAGATGTTTGAAATGACAGGGAAATCAGCTCTACGAATCAATATGTCTTGTAAAAAAAAGGCTCAGTCACATCTTGTTGGGCATAATGGAAATTGATTGGCAGTTATCTATTAGCGATAATTTCTGTTTGATGACTTGCCATATGTTATCAAGCTCTAAATCAGAGGGGAGCAGATTAAATGAATAGATACTGTCATGAAAAAAGTACAGGATACCAGCAGCAGAGCAGAGGATGTTATGCATAATATACACAACGTCCTTCTAAGAGAGAGAGTTCTTTAAACTACCCTAATTTTAAATATACAGGAGCTGTGTAGCCTGACAGATTTACAGATTTCAGACTCCTGGGGACCCTTTTACTTGAATCTTTCACTTGCTGCCTTTCAGTGACAGGCAATCAGTGAAACGTCTATAGGCTGTTCAAATGATCTTTCCTTTAAGATTCAATAGGACTTTACATCTGCTGAGGAGAACCTATTAAAGGAGACTTTGTGATACAGCCCAGAGCTCTGCCTAAGTGCGGCAAACTACACTGAGCTCAGGTCTATTTGTGGGAATGTCACTTGGGGAGGAGGGTCATCTGTAAAACATTTTTCCCTGCCAATTATAATTACAGTGAGTTGAAGAACAGACCCTGAAACTGAGCATAAGATGTTATGAACCTCCAGTCAAGTACAGCACTGACATTCAGCAGAAACCCCATTAATCTAATATACTAACACAGGTGTGGAGCATGAATTCAGTAGTATGAAAGCTGCCTTTTATCATCTTCAGGAACTACCTCTGGTAGTGTTAAAACTTTGCTTCCTCTTTCAGAGAAAAAAGTATGGCCCTGATTACACAAAAGATGCTGTACAATGGTTATGAGCTCACACAGTTTAAGAGAGCTCATTTCAGTGAGTTGTTAACACACTTTTTATGTTAGATATTTAGGAAAATCCAGGTAGCTGAATTACCCAGCTACTGGAATTACCCAGATACCTGATGCCATCTCATGGCACAAAGAGCAGGAGAGAGAAGAGGCTGAGAGAGAACTCTTAAACACCTCTTTGGCTCTGATCATCTCAGTTTTGGCTTACAGCAATGCTGCATCTGATAACAGAGCTCCACCTTTTTGAGGATCTTGTGAACACAAAGAATAAAAACCAGTATCCTGAATAAAAATCTAGCCTTGAATCCCTTCAGATTCAAATTTGAAACACAATATCATAGGGCTTTATAGAAAGAACTACCCTCCCTACCCTTTCCCCCCCATATCCTGAGACTCCAATTCCTATCTGGTAGGCTTGGGACAGCTTGTACTTTATCTCTGAGAAAAATACATCTCCATTTTAATTTGATAATCCAAGCAAAAAAGAAAACTCTTTTATAATTTATTAAAGAAAAAAGTGTTTCCAAAGCTAGATTCTCTAATTTAGTAAAATAGCTTGTAATAGAAAACTGTGATGCCTGGACTGGCTTTTAATTTGTAAGCTTTTTGTCTCTGGGTGGGAGGAGAAGAAGGACTTGACAGTTTCCACTAAGCAGGCAGCTGTGCAGGCAAAAATTCAGATGAACTTGCGAATGTTTTTCCTGATTGCACTATTTGGGATCTGATGCTACAGCACAGTTGAGGTATCCATGGCTGTTGTATGTGCTTGTGAGTGGAAGGCAGTGAAAAAGAGAAAAATAGCTTAACCTAGTCGGAATTATACCTTTTTGGAGATAGCTATTGACTAATTATTTCAAGAGAGTTGAATTATATCCTTGCAAGGGGAGAGGATTTTTTTTTAACCACTTAACACCAACTAAGCAATGAATAATAAATCAATGCCCAATGCTGCCTTCCATCCTGAAGGATCTCTGCAGAACTTCTGCTTATTCACTGTCAAAGGAAATGTGTTATTTTAGCTCAAGGAAAATGTTGCATTTTCAGAACAAATGGGTGTGAATAAATGTGGGGCAAGATTCAGAACCAAGTCAGTAACCATCAGAACACATTGGTCCTGGAAAAGCTTCTGAACAAAGCACAGCATCCTTCCCAGTGCCCTGCTCCCCCCAAAAAAACCCCTTCCACCCTGGTAAAAAAGCAGACACCCATGTGTGGAGGTGGGTGGTGAACCAAGATTGTGTAGCCAGCTGTAATCATGTTTTTGAAAGAGTTATGCTTTTGCACGAAGTGCTGTGAATGCTGTGTGGTTCCAGCAGGAGGTTGTTCTCAGAGATAGTCGCACTGGTAGAGGCTGACGCTTTCAGGATTTAAATAGCTGTGGGTGAACAGCTTTCCGCTCCTATTCACTCGCAGGCTGGAGTTGCCAACAGGATTAGAAGATCCTGTATGTGATTACTCTCCTGAGACTTCCAATCCAATTTTGCATACTCCAGAATTCCAGATAAGACTCCAAGCTTCTGGACGCTTTTAAAAAGTAAACTCTCCAATGTTTATCAAGCTTACACCTTCATGAGGTACTGAAAAAAAAAAAATCTTTACATTGTTTTATGCTTTTCTGATCTATTTCCAGTTCTCTAAAGACTTAGGGATGAGAGAATATGGCAACAAAATAATAGTAGTAAAATGCCTTGTTTCAGGAGTGTTAGTGGGCAATTTGACATAAACACACCAGCTGACCTGCAGAACCAAAGAGATGCATGCCCTCACTGTGGGTTTGAGGGCTTACATCTCATGGCTGCCACTGGCCAGCCAGAAAGCAGAAGGGAAGCAGAGTCGGGTGGGTGCTGCTGGCATGTGGCACAAGGGACATTGCCCAGCGTTCAGAAGGGACTTTTGGAGAAACTAGCAGAGTCTAGACTGAGGGGTAGCCTGAGTTAATTGGAGGAAAAATGGTCTGATAATGGCTTTTTTTTTTTTTTTTTTTTTTTTTTTTTTTTTTGTGAGGATGGATTAATTGCTCCTCCGACTCGCATCTGCACCTGCAAAGCTTCAGTAATTTTGCAGCCTCTGTCAGCCTGAATAAGGTTTTTGTCTTTGCATGTCCCCAGATGAAGCCCTGATCACACCTAGGCCCTGTGGGGATGGAGATTATTCTCTGGCTGACCCCTTCCCTTTGTACATGAAGGCCGGCTCAGAGAGCTACATGCTTCCTTTGCCTCCTACTTAGGAATAAAGGCTTTTAAATCACTCTTGCACTTTCTATGAGCTTGTCACGTTTACCTTTACAAAGCAGAAGGCACCCTTTGGGGCATGTTGCTGTGTGCACAGCGTCAGCAAGGAAAAGGACAGCTCTCTGGGGAAAAGCCTCTGAAGAGACAGGCCTGGCCCAGGGAGAGCAGTGCTCCAGCACTGTTTGGGGATAGCCAAGGTGGTGCAGGCAGTGACGTTTAGATGGGGCTTAGGTTTTTGCTAATGCTTCGCTTCATAAACCCCTGATCCTTTCCTACTGATTAAACAAAATAAACTGTCTATTGGCAGAAAGCATCAGCTCTCAGGCTGAGCCATAGGCCTTGCTTGAATAATGGCTTTTTCAGGGTGTTCGCTAAAGAATAAAACAACAAGCAGACCTCACCTAAGTAACCAAAGTGACCAAATCTGTGCTAATACCCAGACAGCTGAGCCACACAGCTGCTCCTCTACAAAGTGCAGTTGCTAAACTTGAACTCCCCTGAATGCTGGGAGAAAATGGAGCTGACAGGACCTAATGATGTGAAAGAAGAGTGGACCAGGACATCACACCCCAGGTGCCCTCTGCTGCACCTGCCCACGTTGCCCATGGCCCTCCCATGCCATCAGCAGTGCTGTGTTAGCACCGCACGAGAAATAGGACTGAATTTTGTATTTTAAAATCCACGCAGGATAAGTATTTGAAAGAATGATGTTATAATGGACATCTTAATGGTGTATTAAACTAGGGTAATTCATCTCTCCCAATGAAGACTTAAAGGGTTAGCATTCAATCTCTTCCTTTAATCCTTCAGATATTTTCAATGTAAGGTAATGGATTTGGAGGGAATTTGTTCTGGGGATCAAAACAGACAGAAATTATGTCAGTATTGTTTTGCCAGTACTGTAATCAGAGAAAATATTTTTTCTACAACAGAAAAGAACTAGGCACTGAGCCACTAAAAAGTTTAATTACTAGATGACTTTAAAACATGGTAATTTAGTCCCAATTAGTGTTATAATAATTTATTTATAAAATTCCAATATATGTAGTTATGTTCTACAATCCATTTATTCTAAACCTTGTAAGATGTGTGCCCCATTAGACAGTGAAGTAGAAGGTCATTAACCTGCAATGCTAGTTCATATTATGTTATTAGATTGAATTTAGTTTCTTCACTGGTGGGTGCTGACATTTTAGAGTGCTTTCAGGGTAATTTATCTACAGCCATTCTGTTCATTTCAGCCATTCAGAAACACTGCAGATCTAAAGTACTGCAGGCTTGATGAAGACAGGTTTCTTGGTTCAGCTTCGGATGTGGCTTGTTTTTGTGTTTCTGATAGTTTCCATGTTCTTTTTATGAAGGTGAGTTTATGGTACTAGTCATACAAAATATTCAAAAAAATATAACTTCCATCTTGTTAAAATTGGGAGCTATAACTTAAACGCATGAGGTTTAAATATGATCAATTCTGGGTGTTTTTCTGGGCTTGTTGAGTAATTAGTCTTCATCTGATTCCACCCCAAACACAGGGCAAGTACCCAGACAAGGGACAAGATCCTGCTGGGAAATGTTTGCAAAGTCTCTTTTCTTCCCAGTGCTTCCCACTGGTGAAACCTGCAGGGGTCTTTCTGCTTATGGTGATTTTTTTATTCCTGCAGCTACAAATCCTACCCGAGTTTCCAAAGATCTTTCTTTTTCAAGAAAACCTTTTGGTCAGCCATTTCAATTTCTTTTTAGCCAATGGTCTTCCCTCAAATTGTCTCTGCTACAAGAGTAATCTTGGGAAAACAGACGACTTTGCACATTGTTAAAAATCCCAGCTTCTCAAATGATACATGCAAATACCATACAGTTATGCTAAACTGGGTCCTACAGAATGAAGAAAGGCAGAACCAACAGCCACCTGGCTAGTAAGGAAACCTTTGTCTCCAAGGAGATTAAAAAGAAGATATTCCCATTTAGTTCTGTATTTTTTTTAACAGCTTTCAGTTTTGCCCATAAAAAAAAATAAAAATGATATGGCCCTGGGAAAAAAAGTCTCACCACCCACACCTGCTTTTAATGATCTTCATGCCTTTAACTAGAAAGACGTCAGTGTTTCTTGTTTTATTTTTACTGCAGCTCATATATTTCCCTCTGGTATCCTGAGCTTCAGGAAGGCAGTAGGAACCAAACTGAGGAATTTTTTCAAGGGTGCATGGGCTCCTGCCTTGGCTCAGAGATGCACAGTGGGAGTTCTGGTGTCCATGGGGACTGGGTGTACCCTTCCCCTTACACCCCCTGTGCTTGTACTGGGCTGCCCATTCTGAGCAGAGGGCTATCATTTCTTTAAGCTCAAAGCTCCCTGAAACAGTGTCCTCCTGTCTGATTGCTGTTGAACACTTCAAAATCTGAAGCTCAGGCTATGAAAAAATGTGTTTATCTCAGGAGAGGAAGCTTGCAGTCTCTTAAGTCAGTGTTGTGGAAGATGCCAGGAAACCTGTTTCTCATTGTGTGTGTTTTTGTAACCTGCCTGCAGACTTTTTACAGGCTGGCAGAGGTAAAAAAAAGTGTTTCTGAGCTCCACTGACACCCATTTGACTACTTGTGTACTTAAACTGGGAGGTCAGTTCTGCACATCAGGACTTTGAAATGTAACTTCTCAGGTCAGTTCTGCTGAGCAGATCTGCCTTTAGGCAGGGATCTGCTGACCATTTTCCTCATTTGCTGTGAAAAGCGTGGAAATAGCTCTCCATTACTCATTGCATGACTCCTGAAAGAACATGTACTGTGCAGGGTTTGCCTTTGTGGAGAAAATAGTTCTCCCATTCAAGAGTTGTTTGGATAAAAGCTAGTGTTGTCATGGTAAGATGAATTCTGGCACTCCTTTGGTGGAATTAACAATTCCAGCTTTGATTCTGAACTAAAAATAACAATAAAACACATGAGTGAAGTGAATAAATCTCAGCTAATCAACTGGACAAAATTCCATACAGAGTAGGGAAAGAGGGGATTGCTAATTAGTCTTATAGTTGCTATAAAATAAAAGCATAAATAAAACATGTAATTTTACATTCTTGCATTCACGTGTTAAAGATATGGGGAAAAAATGGAATTTCCACTGTTAACAACTGCTTATCCATGTGTTGGGGACAGTGCCAATTGTTTATTAATTGTTGGAAGCTGAAGTACTAGCTAACTTGTTAAAATCTTGTTATGTTTCCTACTATGTGTTTGTTCAACAACTAGTTTGATAGAGCTGAATTATACAGGCACAGCCACACTGCAGCTTTTATAGCTGTTGCTTTCTCTCTTCCACTGCCTTGCAGCATGGACACATTTATGGACTCTGCAGGCTGGCCATGGCTCATTTTCCCTCTTGATCCCTTACCACATTACACACAGCTTCTTCTCTGTGTCAGGACAATAACAAAGAGTAACTGCTCAGGGGTTTTACAAGTAATGCATATATCAGTTGGGATGAGGGGACTGTAGATTCTCATTAGCACTGCCCAATGTGGCATATGAATTCAGATATATGCAGTCAGCCTGCCTTTTCTCCATGATGTACTCTAACTAAATACAACCCCAATACATATTGGACTACTAAAATTCATGGGATAACCACAAATTCCACTAGAACTCTGAGAGGTTCCAATCGTCCATCATTACCATAGATATAATCAAATAATAATATACAATAAAATAACACATTATTCATTTACTACCAAGGAAATGAATGGGACAGCCCTAACCCATCAGATTAAGCCATGGGGATACAGCTAAAAACTCATCTGGGGGAGATTGTAACATTGGTGGATACCATGGGAAGGCAGTGGTAAAATGATGGTAGAAAATGGTGCCACAGACAGAATAGCTTTATTACTATTTTATTTATTTTATTTTATTTTATTTTATTTTATTTTATTTTATTTTATTTTATTTTATTTTATTTTTTTTCAGTAGAAAGATCCATAGAAAGAATACTTCCAGAATATGATAGATAATAGGGAGACAATGTCATCACTGACTGCTATTTATATTAGTCTAGGGGCAAATTCCCACCTAAAATACATCAAAATTGATTCATTGACAGAATCTGAAAAAGGTCCTTAGGGAACTATAGCTTTTAATTTGTTCACCAGTTGCCTAAATATCCACCACTTGCCAATGCCAAAGATAGGTTACTGGACTAGGATACCTTTGGTATCCTTTGGTACAATCCCAGAGTTGTTGTTTTTCTGTTAGGGGCCCTGTGACACCCCAGTAAACCTCCAGCGCCTGCTGTGGGCACTCCCGACAAACCAGGTGAGGATTGTAATGGAGCTGGGTTCTCCCAGTTCTGTCATCATGATTAACACTTGTGACTCATCAAGGCAGCTGAAGAGGAGATTCATACAGTCACCAATAAGTACCCTTCCAGTAAAACCAGCCAGCGGCTCCAGGCTCTGATAAATGCTCTGTTGGAGCAAAAGATACCTTCATAGCAGGCAAAGTCCTCTGGCTGTCCCTGCTGCCCAAGAGGTGTATATGGTTTTAATGTGTCCAGGTGTAAGTATAGAAATAAAATGATCCAAATGCATTTATTTCCATTACACTTTTCTGTTTCAACTCAGCATTATCTTTGCTCAATAACAAGACAGTGATTTTGCAGATTTTAAAACACTAATCATAGGCAATTATTGATAAAAAGATTTGCTTGCAGCAGGCAGACTTTTCTCTTAAGTTGAAAGCCTTTCTGTTCCATTCTTTCTTCTGTTTAAAATTATAATCATTTTCTACCTTGTGTTCTCTGTCAGTTGAAATACCTCATCTTCTGACATAGCTTGAATCTAACTAATCTTCATTTGGGAGATTTTTGTGAAAAATTAATCTGTATCAACAAAAACATTGCCAGCAAATGCATAACAAAACAAGCAGCTGAAGTTGCTTGTGTTTATATCTTAAAATATAATTTTGTCCTTTACAAGGCAGTAATCTTTATTATATAAGGTGGTTTTATAAAGTGAAACTTTTTTTGACATAAAATTTCAGAACAAACAATAACTGAGACAGTGGATACCTGAAGTGCTTTTTCTTTTTAACAAAACTTTTTGGTGGGAGAGAAAGCAGTAAGAGCAAAATTCATGGTACAGGCACAGTGAACAAATTTAAGTTTCTTTCCCACAACTGTATGATTGAAGGAAAGAGAGCAAGAATTCTAAAATACTTTTAAATCTGTATATTATTTCCAATGTTTTTACATGAAAACTTCCTTCTGAACACCTCCTGTTCATTGAGTGCATTGATCAATGCAACTGAATGTTTTGATTGTCACTATTTAATTTGCACTGGCTTCTGTGACAAGGGCATATTTCAGGTGTCTAGTGCCATTTGATATGACTCTGTATATTTTACTTAGCTCCAAAGTGGTCTGGATATTCTGTAGGCATGTGTAACATCCTGGCTTTTTCATATACCTGGCATATCCTGAAGAGCCCCTGGTGTTCCCCAGGGGAATGGCAGGCAGGGTGCCCCTCTCTCCAGGACCACAATATATAGTTTAAATTACTCCATTGCTAATCCATCAGTTTTCCCCAAAAATTCCAGACCTAAATAGAGGTTTGGTTGGATTGAAAGGGTTGCAAGGCATCCTCCACGCTATACTTCCTGGGCATCCGCTGGGGAAGCAGACAAGCCAGAAAGGAGAAATCACTGCCGTCGTTAATCAGGCTGTTTCTTCACTACGAACTTTTTCTCTGTCATTAAAGTGCCAAAAGAAAGGACCACACTGAAGTACTTGCAGGTCAGAGAAGAAAATGAAGGAGAGGACTGCTGCTTCTCTTAACAGCAGATTTCAATAGAGATGAGGCACATTCTACACGTATGTAAAAGGGTCCCTTTGTACCCTTTTTGGCTCTTTTAAAATATACTTTCATTAGCAGCACATTCCCTTTTCTGAGTGTGGAATAAAGTCCCATCTTCTGCATATATTAAATTGCTGCTTTTGCTTTCAACGTGATTGCTCTCTCTCTGGACCAAGATTCATAATGAGGCTTGCTTTCTTTTTTCTTTTCTTTTCTTTCTTTTACTTTTTTTTTTTTTTTTTTTTTTCTTCCTCCTCCCTATAAGGTCCCAGTGAAACAATTCCTGCTGTCATGAACTGAAAATTCGTCAATAGAATCTGCTTCCAGGAATGCTCTGGGGAACTTTTTCCCCCAAAGTTCTCAACTTTCCAATGAAGATAAATAACCACAACTTGCAGCTATAGTTTTTGACTGAGTGGCAGGTTAAAAGAAGTTCCCTGTCAGCTTTGATAACAGAAGAAGAAATTGTTCCAATAGTCCTTAGCAAAATGAACAAGTCCTTTTCTTGAAAAACTATTTTGCTGTCTTACTGTTAAATTGCAGCTCTCTGAGGCCATTCAGCTTGGTTTTCTATTTCAGAAGAAAGGGAATGACCTGGAGTCAGAGTATTTTGTTAGCATCTCTTGTTTCATCTGTATGAATTTATAAGTCTCGAACACAAGACAAATGTAAAAAACAGGCAGGTGTAATCCTTAGTTTAGGGATCCTAGTTCATCAGTTTCTGTGTCAAAGGAAGCACCTTTGTACCTTGCATTAACTGTGGTTAGAGAAATGAAGACAAAGCAAATGTCTGCTGCTCACAGCAACCACCCTGCAAAATCTGTGCATCACAAAAGCACTGACACTGCAAGCATTTCTTTGGAGACTGCTGAAATGAAAAGCAAAGGTGAGATGGAGACTATAAGGTTCATTCTGTGGCAAGCTGCATCTCAGCTGCTACCTGGGAAAGGCTCAAAATGTTTCAGCATCATCTATAAAGCTCTGTCACCATTTCACAGCAATGCAGGGAAGATGAAAACGGAGAGTGTCTCACACACTTTTTAGCAGTTGTTAGTAAAAGCTTCCTGCAGTTTGGATCCTTGTACTGAAGTTAATTAGGACACAGCATTCGGAATGTGGCACAGGCACAATTGTGAGAACTGACCCCATAGGGTGCAGAGGCATTGAGAGGGAGGGCTTGGTCAGAACCATCCTCACTTTATGTTAGATTTACATTAGCCTTCCTTGAGTCTGGCTGACATTGGACCGCATCGAAAACTCAATGGCAAATTGGATCCACTTGAGTGCAATGAATGGCAGCCGTGTCCCGTGATATTACTGTGTTACTGAGTACTGCAGAAAACAGAAGAGCATAACGTGCTGTTGTGGGACTGATTATAGAGCAGAGTGCAACTCTGCATGAATAAAAGCAATCAGAGATGGGGCTTGAATGAGGAGTTCAGGTTTTATTTCCCTAAACAATTCTGATTAAAGCTGCTTCTGTAAGTATCAGCAGCTTAGATCAAAAGGCAACTGTTCAACAAAATGTTTGTCCTGAAATTTTCACTGTTCAGACTTGATTTCCTTCACTGAAGATACTAGATTGCCAGGAAAGAAAAATGACAACAGGAAATGTGCCTTGTATGTAATACAAACAAGATTGACTACAAAACATGTGGAGATACTTTTGTTTCTTTGCTAGGCCTAATGACACTGATAACATTTGTGCTGGTGGGTGTTCATGCTCCAGAACCCCAGGATGTGGTCAGAATAAAAGATGTCATTGGTGATTGAGGGAGAAAGAGACCAAATACTCTAGTAGAAGTGTCTAGAAAATGGGAAGCTATACTCTGCTGCTCTCGTTTAAACAACAGAATGATTGCATGGTGAATTTTCTAAAAGAGTTACCTGCTCCTAACTCTCCTGCTGAGAGCCAACTACTGTGCTAAGAAAGGGCTGTATTAATTCCAGCAGACAGGAAGATAACACAGGTTGGGACTGGCAATGCTGCTCATTTTGGCAGTACTTTGAAATCTGTTGTCCATTCTAAAAGGAGGCTGCTCAGCTTTTATCAGCCACAAAGAGACTGAAAAGAGCCAAGAACCGGAGTGGCATGGATCCAACCTGATGATAACATCATCAGGTTGATGATGTTTTTCTTGTTTCTGTTCACAACCCTGTTTCTATGCATACAGTCTGTGTAGGGACAGCAAAGTCCATCCAGTGTCACACCATTTCAAGTATATCTTTATGCTGAGAAGATGTGCTCTGGATTAAACTAGAGAAGATTTTATTTGGCAGTGGTAGCATAGACACCAGATTCTTGGAGAATCATGCTCACTAGGTTTTAGAAGTGACCTGGTTCTGTTCTGTATTATTTGTTGAACTAGGACCCAAGATCTCTGAAACTGAAAAGAAGAAAATGTGATGGGAGAGTTTTCTAAGTAAGGGTTGTATCATTATTGGAAAGTATTACCCAGCGTGGGCTTGAGCTCGGGGTCTGTGGAAATAATGGGACTGTACTGAAAATAAGAGTCCTGACTTTTCAGGTAAGAAGCTGTGCAGATGGTTCTCAATCAAACTAGTTGACAGGCTCCAGTTAACTGGAAGCTTTTCAAGCAAAAATATTTATAAAGAAGAAATAAACCCGTGACATTATGTTGGCCAACCTGAGGTTAGACATTTTAAAGCTGTTAATTATTCTGTCACATCCTGCCCCCTAGAGCTTGTACCAAAATTACTGTTCTGTTCCCTTGTTACCCATCATAAATTGCATTTTAGATGTTGAAATCCAAATATGCCAAGCAGTGGAGCTTCACACGGTCTGTAATGCCAAGGAGGAGGCACTATGAATCAGGACTGGCCCAAAGGAGATGAGAATTTTCCTCACTGGGGCAGATGCAAACCAAAACCTTGGTTCAGAGAAGACCCTCTTGCACAGTGCCCCAGACAAGTCCAGCTTGGTTCCCTTCTACAATGTTACTCTGAGCTTGCCTTTCCTGGTGCGAGCTGTATTTCCTTGTCTTGTCCCCTCATATCCAGGGCACATCATAGGCGTAGTTCATAGTTCATCTATTCCAACATGGTAACTGTTTGAGTTTTAAGATCACTTTGAAACAGGCTTCTTTAGGATGCCTTTTTTTGTGATGTCAGTGTAAGTTTTCTTCATGCTTGCTTGTCTCTGATCTGAGCAGGTTTTATCAAAGGCAGAAAAGCAGAAAGTTGTCCAGTCTTTGTAGCGGTAGCTGGATATTCCGCTTGGCTATCAGCAAGAGGAGTTGCATAAAGGCAATGTGTGTTGCAGGAAATAAAGAAACTTATTGACTGTGAAACAGGTGCAGATATCCCTAAATCCAGTTTGCATTAAGTGTGATCATTGATTTTGAGCTCTATAACTGGAGATATGAATGCTCTAACAGCAATGGCTTAAAACAAACAAACAAAAAAAGACAAAATAAAAACAAACAGCAACAAAATACAAACAAGAAAAGACCCACCCTAAACCAAAACAAGAAACAATTCCCCAAAGCCCTCAGATGTTGATGCAGTTAACTTTTTTTTTTTTTTTTTTTTTTTTTTTTTTTTTTTTA